>NW_015387194.1:4669-8368 GCF_001527695.2 Protobothrops mucrosquamatus | reverse complement strand
GGTTTCTTATCTTACATTATATTAACCTTTGTCTCACTTTGCTTGGCAATAAAACAGTAACTAGTTGTTCAGACAGCTTGTGATTTTTTTTAAAGAAATGTGTTCATTTCATTGAAAATATTCTCAGCACATAGAGCAATGTCTGAATGATTCAGGTCACAGTTTTTGATAAAATTTGACAAAATAGCCAGAGTTAATCATGTTCCCAAAAGTGACTACTGTATGATTGGCATTGGGTCAGGACAAATATTAAATTTCAGATGGAGTATTTCTTTCTTTCTTTCTTTCTTTCTTTCTTTCTTTCTTTCTTTCTTTCTTTCTTTCTTTCTTTCTTTCTTTCTTTCTTTCTTTCTTTCCTTCCTTCCTTCCTTCCTTCCTTCCTTCCTTCCTTCCTTCCTTCCTTCCTTCCTTCTTTCCTCCCTCCCTCCCTCCCTCCCTCCCCTTAAACATTTGCACAATGGAAGGAAGAACAATTCTCAGCCTTTCTATGAATGCTTGAGAAATTTCCTGACAGTGAGAACAATTAAAAAGTGGAGTGGGTTGCCTTCAGAAGATGTAGATGTTCCATCACTGGAGGTTTTTAAAAGATTAGACAGTCAATTGTCCAGAATGATATAGGGTTTCTTGCTTGTGCATGAGGTTAGACTCCCTTCCAGTTCTGTTATTCTGTTATTCTGCTTATCCCTGGCACTATTATTCTAGATTTTGAACAATATTGTATATATTGATGTTAATTAAGAAGGTTGGGTTAACAATATAGAAGGCCCATTCAGAAGATACTTGTCCTCCTTGTTTCTGCTTTCCCTGCACCAAGCAGCAAAAAGTGAAGGGAAGGTTTTTGACTCAATGTAAGATGATGACCTCAAAATTCTCAAAGTTTGGACCCTCAATATATTCTGTAGGCAAACCTGAAAATGGTTTTGACACTCATTAATTTGTCATGACTCCTAAAATCTAGAAGGATGGTGCGGTGGCTCAGTGGTTAAGACACTGGGCTTGTTGACTGGAAAGCCAGCAACCTACATTCAAGACCCAAGTGCCAGATGACAGGGTAAGCTCTCATTCTCATCCCCAGCTTCTGCCAACCTAGCAGTCTGAAAGCATGCAAATATGAGTAGATAAATAGGTACCGCTTTTGTGGGAAGGTAACAGTGCGCCATGACGTCATGGTGGCCACCTGACCATGGAAATGGTTTGGGCTTAATGTCCTTAAAACAGAGATGAGCACTACCCCAATAGTCAGCAATGACTATGGAGTAAAATCTGCAGGGATTCCTTTATCATTTTTTTCCACTAAAATCTAGAAGTAGAATTAAAACTGCAGATCTACTCCAAACTGGCAAAATAAAGATTGGAACATTCATTCAGATATGAATTATAACTATATAGATAAAGAAACATATCAAAGAAAAAATGCTAAGAAAATTTCCATGACTTTGAACATTGTACATTTTCCAGCATAGTGTTATTACAGAAACAATTCCGCTAAATGACTTTGCGCTCAACTATTTCAAAGTAAGGCACAATTGATAGTTCTTAAAATGTCTCATTTCATACTTGTGATGTACAAATATCCTGGAAAATCACAGACAGTTTGAAAAGTTTATGGTCATCTTGTCCTGTCTTCTCCGGACAATGTAACTGTACCCTGTATAAGTTAACAGTGATGGTTTCAAAGGTTTTATCATAGAGTCAGTTTTAAACATGATACTCAGAATTACTAAAAACCACGAGAATATTAGAAAAGAGCATTTCTGGTTTAAACCAGAGCTTACCTAGCCTGAAATTTCTCTTTCATGGTGGCTCACTAGATGTTTCATATGTAAGACATAAGCATAACAGCTGTTGCTCCCCCTTAACCGGTATAAAGAGACATGTCCTAATGATTGGGAGAACAGCATATGAATATTACAAACAACTAATATTTGTAATCTTACTCTGCATGAAATGCTCTACATTTCTTAAAGCCTATCTAAAATTAATTAAGGCATCAAATGTTCTCAGACCAATAAGAAAATACAGGAGGGGGTATGCATTCATTTCAAGAAAGACATAATTGCTTTTACATAGGCTACTCGGTTTTTAAGAGTGTATCAAAGCAAAGGCTAATAGTACAAAAATTACAAATAGAATGTGAATCCAAGAAAACAAGCTCATAATGTTTGGAGCACACATTTGAGATAATGCCTACCCATCCAAGAGTCAATTACCTAACTAACGGCTAGGACTAAACATTGGCTAAATGTTATCCAAATATCTGTTTTTATACCGGGTTATGTCTGCTCTCAAAATCCATTATCTGACAATTGAGACTTGACAGTACTTCATAGCTAACACTTGTTATCAGAACTAGTACTTGACAGCTTATCTTCATTTATTTTTTTCAAATATTCTGCCTTTAGAGAACATTTTCCATTATGTTAGACAGGGATATTTTCCACAGAGTACAGTCTGTTTAAACAAGGCATTGTTGGACCTCACCCTTATTTCCTATTCCTCTTTGGTGGCATATTAGTGATAATTTTATCTGGCAGCTATGGATATATTGTATATTTGCAATTTTTCAAAGAATCATTGTGGGATATAATCTCCTGGCAAGGTCAGGAAGCCTCATTATGTCTCACAAAAATGGTTATCCAACCTTTGCTTCAAAAACTCATTTAATCGAGCACTGATGACTCCAGGGAAAAGGCTGTTTACTGCTGGACAGCCAAGAATTCCTTTTTATTTTTAATTTGGGTCTCTTTCTGTAAAGCTTCAATCCAATGGTTCTTGTTCTATCCCCAAGCATTTATGGAGAAGAAAGCCACATTTTATTTCTTCCAACCATTTGGAAGATTGTTAAACCCTAATGTTGAGATCCTGCCCTAATCAGGATGCAGTGCAGCCCTAATGTTGAGATCCTAAAAACAGTGCAGAGAAGGCAATCTTCCAGTATTTGAGGGGCTGTGACAGAGAAGAGGAGGTAGACTTATTCTCCAAAGACCTGAAGGCAGCCAGGAATGATGGAAGATCATTAAAGAGACATCTAACCTAGAGCTAAGGAGAAATTTCCTCACAGTGAAAACAATTAATCAGTGGAATGACTTACCTCCAGAAGTTGTGGGTGTTCCATCACTAGAGTTTTTCCAGAAGAGATAGATAGCTATTTGTATAGGGCAGAGGTCTTCAAACTTGGCCCTTTTATGACTTGTAGACTTCAACTCCCAGAATTCCTCAGCCAGCATGCCTGGTATAAGGTCTCCTACTTGAGCATGGGGTTAGACTTGAAAACTTCCAAGGTCTCCTCCAACCCTATACTTCCATGCTTTGTGAATATATAGTAACAAGACCATTTTAGAATTCTGAATCAGAAAAAGCAAGTGCATTGTTCACTGTTGTAATTGCAACATTGAGTAAATACATCTGAAATGATTCATGTACCTGGCTCACAAACCATTCCATGCTGATTACATCACATATGGCACTCAATACCTTAGCTACTAAAAACATGCAATTCTGACTTCCGGTGGCAGGCGATTTCGCTGGTCGCAGCTGTTTGCTGCCTCCCGCCTGTTTTGCATAAAAGCCGGTTTGACAGCCAGCATCTGCTGTCAAACGGCTTGATACCTTTCCCCTGGGCATAAGGGGATCGGTGAGCTGCCCGGGGTAGGAGTTGAGTTCCCGAGTCGTCCTATATGGACGATGTAGGCGAGAACT
>NW_015387194.1:0-2841 GCF_001527695.2 Protobothrops mucrosquamatus | reverse complement strand
GAGGAGATGGATTGTTTAAGTTTAGACTTTGGAGTTAGAGATATTAATATTTGTTTACTTGTATTTGAATATCAGCCTAGGTTGGTTTGGGAAGTCCGGGGGGTGGGGGGATGGGATATAATATTGTGAAATATTTGTGATGTATTTCTTTTTTCTTATGATAAAAATAAAAATTTTATATTGAAAAAAAAAAAAAAAACATGCAATTCTATTAAAATATGAACAGAATTCAAATTGTTGATATTGTTCTATTGCTGGCTTTAACTGATCTGTATATCAGCTGTATTATTTTGTTAATACAGCAAACAAAGTTGTACCTTGGAGTGAAATAGTAGCAGGGATCTTGGATATTTATTATAGAGGGAAGGAGGGAGGGAGAGAGAAAGAGAATTAACCACTCTCTTGTTCAAGATAAGAGTCTGGGAAGCCTCAGATTTCTAGCTCCTGCCTTCATGTTCTCAGTACCTACTGTTTGTATGGAAAATACTTAAATTCAGCTTTTGGTAAACATCTGTTAATTGATATCTGGATTGGTAGTGTTGTGTCCTGAGCCTGCAAAAGCAGGCTCGGGACGTTGCAAGAGTCCCGGGCAATTGCAAAAGCTGCCCGGGACCAGACTGAGTGGCGCTGGCCTTGCGCACATGCGCAAGGCGGGAAAAGACCGCCTTATGATTGGTTGGATTTGCCCGGGGATCAGAAGGTATAAATAGAGGCCTGTGTGCCTCTGCTCGGGTTGTTCGTAGATTGGAAGCAGAGAATAAAGACTTGTTAGAAATGCTTCGTCTCAAGCGCCATTATTCTCCGGACTTAACAGGTAGCATATAATAAACAGAAGAAGAAGAAAAGGATTTGGATAGTTCTCAGCCAAAAAACCAGAAGAAATGGGGTGCTAGCTCTTTAAGATGGAAACAACCCAGTAGTGGGAGAGGAAACAATAGTAATATCAGAAATACTTCCTACTGCAGGGGTCTTCAAACTTGGCCCTTTTATGACTTGTGGACTTCAACTCCCAGAATTCCTCAGCCAGGAAGTGCTGGCTGAGGAATTCTGGGAGTTGAAGTCCACAAGTCATAAAAGGGCCAAGTTTGAAGACCCCTGTCCTAGTGTCTCCCCTCTGAAGATACTAAAAAAAAAAATTCAGAAAAATAGATAACATATGGCAGGATAAGAAGGATAAATAGGAAAGGCAATATTTAAAGGAAAAAATCTTCCTACAGAAGAATAAAAAATAAATACTCAGTGTATTGATATGAACTCTTGAGTGATAGTACAAGATTCAGCAATTGAAAGATCTTGGGTTCAAGCTGGAACCATTCTTAGAAAGATAATTCAAGTTCAAGCAGAAATAATAGCTACCAGGGAGGGCTGTGAAAGTGGATCAAACAATGCTATTCTAGAAGGGAAGTTGAAGGAAGACATGGAACAACTAAATAACATACCATATTTAGCTCCAGGTTTGATGAACTAGAAATAATTTCATATCCTAATTTTAAAAGGTAACCTGACCACATTACTATGAATCCCCCCTCGTCTGTCTCAGAGTTTACTACTGACTCATTGATTTAAAAAACTGGGGAAAAAACTGGACATGGCCAACAAGTTTGAAAGCCCACCATGTAGACAATGCAAAATAATGGCAAGTTCCAAAAAAGCTTCAGAAATGGAAAAGCTTAGATGACTATAACTAATCAAGCATTCCAAATAAAAGAAAAAGAAGAAGAGAGAGAGAGAGAGAGAGAAAGAAAGAGCATCTTAATTTCCCCAAACAATGCAAAGCTGATCATTGTGAAGTTTCATAGTTTAATGACCAGGTGAAAATCTCCTTTCTTAAACCGTTTGGACACTTAGATTAAATTGGCAAATAAAAACAATAATCTACCTAGAATTGGGGAAAAAAGCTTGTAAGCAAATGATCATATTTGATTGAATTGCATAGGCAGAATAATAATAGTGGCCACCAGTTAAGAAAGCAGATGAAACTGAATGTCTAGAGTTAGGCTGCATAAGTGGTATGGATAGAATTGAAATGATGATGGTAAATCCATTGGGACAAGTTTCACACCAAGAGCCACTTTATATCCTAATGGACCTCAAGTGAGATGAAATGTCTATCTTCTCCACTAAAAGAAAAATTCAACAGTAGCTGGATATTTAGAAGTGAATTATTCTGAGGATCTCAAATTGCTATCACAAATTATGAAGAAAGTACCACTGCTTAGAATCCAGAATAAAGCTGACAAATAATTCATGTGAACTGACAGAATTCTTGCAAGCAAAACCTCCAGGTCTATAATCATAATATAAGATAAATGCAGTATTTGATATCTGTAAAAGAAAACTTTGCTGGAGAAATGAGTTGAAATTCTCAGGATCAGATAGTTATGTTCCTGCCAATCAATATATAATAACAGCTGCAGACAACAAAAATTATTGAGAATGCTAGCAAAGGAGTAGGTAAATGGCAAAAAAGCATAGGTTCTTAGTTTCTGGTGACTGCTGCCCTATAAACTGATTCTCAAGGGCTACATTCCCTACATAATCTCCAAAAATGGCCAATCTATAGAAATTTTTACTCCCCCTCCCCTCATCCCATCCACCCACAAAACAAAACAAAACTAATACAAGGAAACAAATATGAAACGCCACAATTAATGAAAGATATTTTGGCCTTCTGCTTTATGTGTCCAGACGAATTAGGAAATTGTGAAGTTTCTATAAAGCATGTTGAATTAGAAAGATCCATTGTTAAAATAACTTCCACCTGACAATCCAATGATTTCTGTGGATTTGAAAAGAAAATTAGATCAATGAACATTATTTTAGAGTATTGCTCTGGAAAGT
>NW_015387193.1:447242-466519 GCF_001527695.2 Protobothrops mucrosquamatus | reverse complement strand
TTTTTTATCTTTTGTATGTGTATTTTTAATAACATTACTATTAAAAAAATTAAAATCACAGTATCGGGGCAAAAATCCCAAAGCATAAATTCAGTCTCTAGACCAGTGATGGCAAACCTTTTAGAGACCGAGTGCCCAAAAACTGCCCCTGCCCCCGCTTCACCCCCTGCCCTGCCCCTGCTCTGCCCCCCAGCCCCAGTCCCGCCTGCCCACAGGGCCCCCCGCAGATCACCCAGGCAGCCCAGCACGCCATGGGGGCCACACCCTCTGCCAGCGCCCTGCAGCATCAACTGCATGATGGGGTGTGAGGGCAGAGTCTTGTCTACGCTACCTGGCTGCCATGTCCCTGGCTGCATTGCTCCTTGTGGGCCACGCTCGAGGGCAATTCTCCTTCAGGGGGGCTGCTGGAGACAAGGCTGGGGCAATGGCACATGTGATCACAGAGTGGGTTCCAAGTGCCGCCTCTGGCACCCGTGCCATAGGTTCGCCACCACTGCTCTAGACCATCATCACAGTGTCATTTTATCACTATTTGGGTTTCTTTTGATATGAAGCATAATATAAGAATTATGAAGCATAATATAAGAATTAAGAATTTTGTTATTTATTGATGGCAAACAAGGTAACCAATTTTGTAAGTTTTAAAATCAAAACTTACCCTTTTCTCATTTTCTAGATTAAGATATGGAACTGACTTAATATGGAAATGGTTGACTGAGAATATTAAGTAATGCCAGATATCTACAAAAGACTTATTCTTCTTTCTTAAGGGTGGCAATAGTAGGTAACCTACATACTCTATAATTGTTAGAAGTTTTACTATTGGCTTAAGGTTCTTTCTTTTTCAAAAGGCAGACTCAAAAAAAAAGAAAGAATCCCCATTGATATTCTAAGTCCAGTACTGTTTTCTGTAGCTAAATAAAATTTCAAATAAATCATTTTAGCATCTTTATCCATCTAGATTTAAATGCAATTGCAAGTAATAAATTTACACCTAAGTCTGAGATGTGATCTTCCCCCCATTTCACATTCTCTCTTAGAAGAATATGATCTAAAATTGTAAACTGCAAGTGTAAGCTGCAGTTCTTGGGCAAATTTTCAAGAAAACATATTTAATTTTTAAAATATTCATATGGCATTATCCATTTGGAAGATCTTTTTTATATAATGTTTTATTGTCCTGATTTAAATTTAACCCATATAAAGTTTCTGTTGGATTGGAAGAATAGTTGCATTTTTTTCGTGCTAATAAGAGCAAAATATGATTGCTTGAAACTTTAGTTTTTACTTGGCTGCTAGAAAAGCACATAACTTTACATGAAAGCAATGCAATGGACATGCAATGGTATTTAGCTGTATTTAACATTTGTGTGTCTTCTTATTTTATTATACATTATACCACAGAGCTTGTTTACTGTGGTACAAAGATGTCCCATGTGACCTTTTGCCAAGGATATGTCATCACTACAGACTCTTCAACTCAAGAGCAGCATTTGTTAGTGTCAAAGAAGATAATGTGAAAAGTGGATGGCAGTCAAGACATTCACATGTGCGAATGTCTTGGAAAGTGAAGGAAAGACAAGAATACTAGTGAGGAGGAAAATATTTCTAAAAGAAAAAGCAGGTGCTGGTAGACCAATCCACATAGGAACCCTCTAGCAAAGCTTGCTTTCACTACAGGGATTGGAAAAGCAAGAAGCAGAGGAATGACTAATCTATATATCCACATTAGTAGACTGTTGTTTTTAAAAAAGGAATATGGTTGGAGAAATGTTATGAAATACAGATGCTGGTAGAATAATAATTATATGTTAGCTGTAGCAAAAGATATTGCTCATCAAGAGAAAGAAGTGGAAAAAGAAAAAATGGCACTAATAACAGAATATGGGACCTTGGAGGTTTTCTAGTCCAACCCTGTGCTATGGCAGAAAACCCTATACCATTTCAGACAAATGGCTGTCTATCCAGTCTCTTTTTAAAAGCCTCCAGTGATGGAGCACCCACAACCTCTGAAGGCAAGCCGTTCCACTGGTTTATTGTTCTCACTGTTAGGAAATTTCTCCTTTGTTCTAGATTGCTTCTCTCCTTAGTTTCCATCTATTGTTTCTTGTCTTGTCTTCTGGCGTCTTCAATGTTGGAGCATTCACAATTTCTGGAGGCAAGTCGTTCCATTGATTAATTGTTCTAACTGTCAGGAAGTTTCTCCTTAGTTCTAGGTTGCTTCTCTCCTTGATTAGTTTCCATCCGTTGCTTCTTGTCCTGCCTTCAGGCACCTTGGAAAATAGCTTGACTCCCTCTTCTTTGTAGCAACCCCTTAGATATTGGAAAACTACTATCAGGTCACCCCTAGTCTTTCTTTTCATTATCCAGTTGCTGGAATTGGGTATGTCTAGTTTATGTGTTTTAGCCTCCAGCCCCTAATCATCTTTGTTGCTCTTCTCTGCACTCTTTCTAGAGTCTCAACATCTTTTTTACATCGTGCAACCAAAACTGGATGCAGTATTCCAACTGTGGTGAATGAATAAGGATCAAACATGAATAAGTAAGTGTGGTAATGAATAAGGATGAAACAAATAAGAGTAGCTCTTCGACTTATATACCCCTTCACAGCCCTCTCTAAGGGGTTTACAGAGTGAGCAAATTGTCCCCAACAATCTGGGTCTTCATTTTACCAACCTCAGAAAGAGGGAAGGCTGAGCTGATGAGAATCGAACTGCTGGCAGTGGGCAGAATTAGCCTACAATACTGCATGCTAGCCACCGTGCTACCATGACACAGAATGTACACATTTGAAGAATGTGTGAATTGTTAAGAAGAAAAAGGCATGGTTAGATGGAACTGATGAGATCCCGAAAGGAAAAAAGATGAGAAACTAAATAACAAAATATAATATATGTAGTGTCCTGGTTTAAGGAAGCATGCTTTATAATGATAGAAGGAAATGAAGAGGTAGCTTCACTGATGCTGATTGATGATTTCTTTATCTTTCTGTTTCTTTACCTATTTTCTAGATTCTGCATAATAAAGTTTACCTGAAAGGGATATATGTGTCCCACAGGATATTATTGTTGTTAAGAAATCATTCTGTGTTTATTCAGTGCTAAGTGGAGAAAAATAAAAACTGTCTCATTTTTTTTAGCATGAAAAATAATATACACATAATTTAAATTACTTTTGCTTCTACTGGGCAAAAATAAAATAAAAAAAATAAAATGCTAACAATCTAATAGTAGCTGAATAATTTATGGATAACGTGGTAAATATATACAGTGTATGTGAAAATTATTTAAAGTTTATTAAAAAGAGAAAACTGGCACCTTGTGGAATACAAACTAAAAAAAGCTTTCGTTGTTCTTGCTACGATATTTTAATATGACTATATCTCTGAAAGTTGTTGATTTTTTTATATACTAGAATGTCAATAGCTCCATCTCTACTATATAAATATTTATATGTATAAGTTTTAAACAACTCTGAAGGTTGTGGAATGTTTAATGTGACAAACAACATAAGCAATATAAAATGCACAAGCAATATTAAAACATAAAAATACAAATTAATTTTGAATATTGGAATCCCAGGTATGGACATTTAAAGTCAATCAGATAAAAACAAAGAGCTCTGGGATGTAAGGTTTGTTTAACTGTTATGTAAATTTATGCACATACTCCCCCCTTCTCATTTAGCCCTTTGCTTTGAGGATGTTAACAGGTTGTTAACGAAAGCTCAGCAATTAATTAAAAAAGCCTTTTACCTTACATCCCAGAGCTCTTTGTTTTTAACTGCTATACTGCAATTTTACTTTTTACAATATCTTTTGCCTTGCAGCCCCCCAACTAGGGGTGTTAAGCAGGCTGGCTGTATATACTCCCTTGACTCGGCTGGCAAAGAGGGGAGGAAAGCCTGTGGCTTGGTGGTTAAATCACTGCCTAGTATGTAAACTGCCCAGGTTCGAATCCCATAAAGGGTGTGGCTAACTGAAGAGAGCAGAACGAGCTCGAAATGGCCATCTTAGTCTCCCAATTTAATCCTTTAACTCTTTGTCAGAAAAAGAAATTTGGACTTAAAATGTTTCGCAATTGCGACTTGAGCCTGCTTAACACCCCTATCAGGCAAAAGATATTGTAAAAAGTAAAACTGCAGTATAGCAGTTAAAATGTCAAGGTGTAATCAATCAGACCGGTCTGTCTAAAAAACTTCCTGTATATACTCCCTTGACTCTGGTGGTCCCGATCTACCCCCCCTGTTGGGAATATGGGATCAGACAATTTGCAGCCTGGTGTCCCTGTTGTCCACACCTGATAAGCATTTGATTGGTGGGCCAGCAGGTGGTTTGGGGGATTCTGCGGCCACGATGGCTGGGGGTCTTTGTGGAGGCGACCACCTGGTCTGCTCTGGTTTCGGTCCAGCTTCTGGAAGAGACGGTTTCTTGTAACGAGCAAGCTCGATGTCTAGTCTCACTGCTGCCTGATACCACTCTTGCAGTTGATCAGAGACAGCCCGGTAGATGCAGGCCTGGGAGAGGTGATCATCCTTGAAGTGATGCACTAGAGATTCCTCAGGCCACCTTTCAATGTGGCCTGCCACCTTGCAAAACTCTCGCACGTATTCCAACGCAGGTCTGACGCCTTGCTTTATCCTGTGAATTTGTTTTTTGGCTTTGAGGGCTATGGATTGGTCCTCAAACCTGGCCCTCAACCCCTGGAGGAAGAGATGGAGATCCGTCAGTTCAGGCACCTGCTCGTTGTACAAATTGTTTAGCTACTCGGATGCTTCTCCTTCTAGATTAGCTGCAACAACGTTGACCATAGGAGCTGGAGCTGGGTAAAGATTGGCATTTTGATTCATGTGGGAACGTACTTGATTAAGGAAGAAAATCAGCTTCTCTGGGTTGCCATTGAAAGTTACCTTAAGGGGTGGCACCATTATGGGCTGCTGCGCCCCATTGCTGCTGTACTCCTAGCAGTTGTTGACCTCCCAGCAGCGGCTGCTGCACCCCAAATGGCTGTTGACCTTCCAGTGGTGGCTGTGGCATCACCAACTGCTGCAGGCCCCCCCGGTGGCTGCTGTGCTCCAAACTGTCCCTGTCTGTGCAACAGGTTGCGCAGCTGTTGAATCAAATCATGTTGAATGCCCATATTCAGGTCTTCTCTCTGCACCAGCCTTGGGCTCGGGTTTGCTGTGTGACCAACTAGTAGTAACGGTCAGGGCTGTCATGATGCCAGTAATGATCTGGGTTTTGTCGGTATCAGTGGCAGCTCGGGCTTCAGTAGCAAGGGTGTCTCTTGGGGCTGTCATCATAGTCTCACCATCATGAAGGTGGCACTTGTCAGGAGATCGCTATGAGTGACATAGATCAGGGCTTCACTGGTGGCTGGGGCTCTTGTGCCACAAGTGGTGCTCCGGGGTCCTTGAAGAGCGGCGACGTCCCGGGCTGCTGCATCCTGAATGGCAGTCGGGATTCCTCTTTTGCACCAGGCTGGAGGTTAATGCCAGTGGTTTTGGATGCGAGGAAGCTGTTTGCACTCCGTCAGTGGGGCTAGGGCAGTGGTGGCAAACCTATGGCATGGGTGCCAGAGGCAGCACTCAGAGCCCTCTCTGTGGGCACACACGCTGTCGCCCCAGTCTAGGCTTCTGCCGCCATGTGCAAAAAAAAAAAGGTTCAATCAGTCAATTTCAACTTCTCGCAGGAAAAAAAAAAGATCTTGCAAAGTTGGAATTGATTGATTGAACTTTTTAGTCCCACCCAGTCTGCCATTACCACCGCAGCCATGCCCACCCAATGGGCCATGCCCACCCAATGGGCCATACCCACCCGGCACTCAATGATGCATAAGTGGGTTTTGGGTTGCAGTTTGGGCACTCAGTCTCTAAAAGGTTCGCCATCACTGGGCTAGGGCTTCTCTTGGGCACCAATTTGCATCGATCCCACTGGTCATCATGTTCACTTGCATGCGAGGAATGGGAGAGTTGTTTCCTGCTTCTTACTTCCAGCCCCTCGAACCTCTCCACTATTTTTTCCACCGATTGGCTATGGACTGCAGACAGGTACTTCCATTCCCCAGAGTCCTCAGTTGTTGCCAATCTCTTGGCTCCCTGGCAGTCCGGGGAGCATGATTCTCAAGAGGCCCCTGCCTGCAAGTCGGCCTCAGATGCTTTTGAAGAGCTCATCTTTGGCAGGGTTGCCTCAAGATGTTTGGAATGTCTGCTGGGGAGGGTCCACTCCGAGGACCAGATCAGCTCCCGCGTCTTTGGTCTTGCTCCCATCTGCAAGGCTTCCAAACTTTCTTTCTCTGCCAGTGCGATGGCTTGCGCTCCCTCTGCTGAGGCAGCAGCCATGGCCGGGGTGCTAGTTACAGGTACTTCTTCCTTCTCCATGCTGAGATCTTCCCCGAGTCTTGGTCAGCCTATCCCTTGACTTCGGGAAGGTGACTGGAGCTCAGGACCCCAAAGTGGTTAAAGTAGAAAGTAGTTTTGGGTTAATGTCATGTTTCCGATAGATGAAACCCATCAAAAGAACTTCAAGGTCAGAATTCTTCCTTAAAGAACATTTTATTCAGGAAACAAAGTATCGGCACTACATAGTTGAACCCAAAACTAATTTCCCTTCCTCCAGATACAAGTAACAAGTTGCAATTCCCACCCCCATGAAGCAGTCATAAATCACATTCTCCAATCAGCCTGAAGCGCGAGCTCCCTCTCCAACTCCTCAGCCCACCAAAATTTTATTGGTTTGCGTCCTTGAGTTCCCATGAAGCTGCATTATTGTTATGGCTAGTTGAGCTCAAGCATTTACCCCATCCCCTCTTCTACATCTGATTTCTAAACAGAAGAAAAAGCAAGCTGTAAGCAGAGTAAAAATGGCTGCAATTTCCCTCAGTTGTCAGAGCAGGAACATCTATTGTCACAGCATTGACAAACGGAGTGTATCAATCAAATTGGGAACAGCCAATTTCTCTAGTGATTTGTTTGAATCACAATATTTTCTCCATTATTTATCTACCCCTAAACTTCACACAAGAACTATTTCTTAACAGCATCTCAGCTCATCAGGATTCAGCTTCACTTTATTGGCTTTCATTTAGCTCAATATTGCCTTCATAATTATGAAAAAAAAATCATATGGGACTTGACAAAGAACTGCAGTTTTCCTCACACAGGATTAATTTTTAAAAAATAATCAGGCTATAATGTAAATGTGTTCCTGATGTGCATTTCATGTTTACAATTACATTCAAAATTCTCTAAATATCCAGGCAACCTCATTAGACCCTACGGATTCTATGGATTTTGTTATGCAAGGTGCCTTTGCTTTGGGATAATTAATGATGATGAATTAATGATGAAATACAGATTTTTGTTAAAGAAACCAAATAACTGTCTGTACTCAGAACCAAAATTGTTTAGCTCCTGTTGCTATAATATTTGAAGCTCCCATCATGCATGTTTAGGTAGAAAACAGAACTAAAATAAATTTTATACAACTTAAAACATGTAGACAATTAAAGCTTAACTCTGTTAAAGCAGAAACCAGATTTAAAATGAGATCAAAACCAACATTTACCTTTCTGAGCCAAAGCACTATGTTTTTTACAGAAGGCATGTAGTGCCAAACTATCATCCCATTCCCCAGAAGATATGGTGAGTTGGAATGAAAACAGGTTGAATCAATTGTATGACCATGCTTTGATATGAGAATAGGGTACATGTATGGGTTGGTGGGCAAATACTGTAACATCTAGATCATCTTCAAAGACTGGCTTACAATAAGTGCATTGCAATAGAGATGTAAAGTTATTGGAATATGATTAACTGAAGTCAAATAATATAGTTTGGGAACTGTCAATGGTCGTGCTCCAACTAAACTGACAACAGCCAATTTCTTTAGTGATTTGTTTGAATTAGAAGACTTTCTACATTGTTTAAATGTCCTAAATGTGTCCTAAACTAACTGTTCTAAACCAGAATCTCTAGTTCCCAAACACAAGAATTATCTTTTAATAATAATAATAATAATAATAATAATAATAATAATAATAATAATAATAATGATGATGATGATGATGATGATGATGATGATGATGATGATGATGATGATGATGATGATGATGATGATAAAGTTGGAAGGGATCTTGGAGGTCATCGAGTCCAACCCCCTGCTCAGGCAGGAACCCTACACCATTTCGGACAAATGGCTGTCCAGTCTCTTCTTAAAAACTTACAGTGTTGGAGCATTCACCGCTTCTGGAGGCAGGTTGTTCCATTGGTTAATTCTTCTAACTGTCAGGAAGTTTCTCCTTAGTTCTAAGTTGCTTCTTGTTCTGCCTTCAGGCGCCTTGGAGAATAGCTTCACTCCCTCTTCTTTGTGGCAGCCCCTGAGATATTGGAACACTGTCATCATGTCCCCCCTCGTCCTTCTCTTCGTTAAACTAGACATACCCAATTCCAGCAACCGTTCCTTATATGTTTTAGCCTCCAGTCCCCTAATCATCTTTGTTGCTCTTCTCTGTACTCTTTCTAGAGTCTCAGCATCTTTTTTACATCATGGTGACCAAAACTGGATGCAGTATTCCAAGTGTGGCCTTACCAAGGCATNATATATATATATATATACATTTAAAGTCAATCAGATAAAAACAAAGAACTCTGGGATGTAAGGTAAAAGGCTTTGTTTAACTGTTATGTAAATTTATGCACATACTCCCCCCTTCTCATTTAGCCCTTTGCTTTGAGGATGTTAACAGGTTGTTAACGAAAGCTCAGCAATTAATAAAAAAAGCCTTTTACCTTACATCCCAGAGCTCTTTGTTTTTAACTGCTATACTGCAGTTTTACTTTTTACAATATCTTTTGCCTTGCAGCCCCCAACTAGGGGCGTTAAGCAGGCTGGCTGTATATACTCCCTTGACTCGGCTGGCAAAGAGGGGAGGAAAGCCTGTGGCTTGGTGGTTAAATCACTGCCTAGTATGTAAACTGCCCAGGTTCGAATCCCATAAAGGGTGTGGCTAACTGAAGAGAGCAGAACAAGCTCGAAATGGCCATCTTAGTCTCCCAATTTAATTCTTTAACTCTTTGTCAGAAAAAGAAATTTGGATTTAAAATGTTTCGCAGTTTCGACTTGAGCCTGCTTAACGCCCCTAGTTGGGGGGCTGCAAGGCAAAAGATATTGTAAAAAGTAAAACTGCAGTATAGCAGTTAAAATGTCAAGGTGTAATCAATCAGACCGGTCTGTCTAAAAAACTTCCTGTATATACTCCCTTGACTCTGGTGGTCCCGATCTACCCCCCCCCCCGTTGGGAATATGGGATTGGACAATTTGCAGCCTGTTGTCCCTGTTGTCCACACCTGAAGCATTTGATTGGTGGGCCAGCAGGTGGTTTGGGGGATTCTGCAGCCACGATGGCTGGGGGTCTTTGTGGAGGCGACCACCTGGTCTGCTCTGGTTTCGGTCCAGCTTCTGGAAGAGACGGTTTCTTGTAACGAGCAAGCTCGATGTCTAGTCTCACTGCCGCCTGATACCACTCTTGCAGTTGATCAGAGTCAGCCCGGTCAGGCCTGGGAGAGGTGATCATCCTTGAAGTGATGCACTAGAGATTCCTCAGGCCACCTTTCAATGTGGCCTGCCACCTTGCAAAACTCTCGCACGTATTCCAACGCAGGTCTGACACCTTGCTTTATCCTGTGAATTTGTTTTTTGGCTTTGAGGGCTATGGATTGGTCCTCAAACCTGGCCCTCAACCCCAGGAGGAAGAGATGGAGATCCGTCAGTTCAGGCACCTGCTCATTGTACAAATTATTTAGCTACTCGGATGCTTCTCCTTCTAGATTAGCTGCAACAACGTTGACCATAGGAGCTGGAGCTGGGTAAAGATTGGCATTTTGATTCATGTGGGAACGTACTTGATTACGGAAGAAAATCAGCTTCTCTGGGTTGCCATTGAAAGTTACCTTAAGGGGTGGCACCATTATGGGCTTCTGCACCCCATTGCTGCTGTACTCCTAGCAGTTGTTGACCTCCCAGCGGCGGCGGCTGCACCCCAAATGGCTGTTGACCTTCCAGTGGTGGCTGTGGCATCACCAACTGTTGCAGGCCCCCCGGCGGCAGCTGTGCTCCAACCTGTTGCTGTCTGTGCAACAGGTTGCGCAGCTGCTGAATCAAATTATGTTGAATGCCCATATTCAGGTCTTCTCTCTGCACCAGCCTTGGGCTCGGGTTTGCTGTGTGACCAACTAGTAGTAATGGTCAGGGCTCTCATGATGCCAGTAACGATCTGGGTTTTGACAGTATCAGTGGCGGCTCGGGCTTCAGTAGCAAGGGTGTCTCTTGGGGCTGTCATCATAGTCTCGCCATCACAAAGGTGGCGCTTGTCAGGAGATCGCTATGAGCGACATAGATCAGGGCTTCTCTGGTGGCTGGGGCTCTTGTGCCGCAAGCTGTGCTCCGGGGTCCTTGAAGAGCGGCGACGTCCCGGGCTGCTGCATCCTGAATGGCAGTCGGGATTCCTCTTTTGCACCACGCTGGAGGTTAATGCCAGTGGTTTTGGATGGAGGAAGCTGTTCGCACTCCGTCAGTGGGGCTAGGGCAGTGGTGGCGAACCTATGGCATGGGTGCCAGAGGCAGCACTCAGAGCCCTCTCTGTGGGCATGCACGCTGTTGCCCCAGTCCTAGGCCTTCAGCTGGGTTTTATAAAACCTTTTCGCTTTAGGCCTCTGCCGCCATGTGCAAAAAAAAAAAAGGTTCAATCAGTCAATTTCAACTTCTCGCGGGGAAAAAAAGATCTTGCAAAGTTGGAATTGATTGATTGAACTTTTTAGTCCCACCCAGTCTGCCATTACCACCGCAGCCATGCCCACCCAATGGGCCACGCCCACCCAATGGGCCACGCCCACCCAATGGGCCACAGCCACCCGGCACTCGACGATGCATAAGTGGGTTTTGGGTTGCAGTTTTGGGCACTCAGTCTCTAAAAGGTTCACCATCACTGGGCTAGGGCTTCTCTTGGGCACCAATTTGCATCGATCCCACTGGTCATCGTGTTCACTTGCATGCGAGGAATGGGAGAGTTGTTTCCTGCTTCTTACTTCCAGCCCCTTGAACCTCTCCACTATTTTTTCCACCGATTGGCTATGGACTGCAGACAGGTACTTCCATTCCCCAGAGTCCTCAGTGGTTGCCAATCTCTTGGCTCCCTGGCAGTCCAGGGAGCATGATTCTCAAGAGGCCCCTGCCTGCAAGTTGGCCTCAGATGCTTTTGAAGAGCTCGTCTTTGGCAGGGTTGCCTCAAGATGTTTGGAATGTCCGCTGGGGAGGGTCCACTCCGAGGACCAGATCAGCTCCTGCGTCTTTGGTCTTGCTCCCATCTGCAAGGCTTCCAAACTTTCTTTCTCTGCCAGTGCAATGGCTTGCGCTCCCTCTGCTGAGACAGCAGCCATGGCCGGGGTGCTAGTTACAGGTACTTCTTCCTTCTCCATGCTGAGATCTTCCCCGAGTCTTGGTCAGCCTATCCCTTGACTTCGGGAAGGTGACTGGAGCTCAGGACCCCAAAGTGGTTAAAGTAGAAAGTAGTTTTGCGTTAATGTCATGTTTCCGATAGATGAAACCCATCAAAAGAACTTCAAGGTCAGAATTCTTCCTTAAAGAACATTTTATTCAGGAAACAAAGTATCGGCACTACATAGTTGAACCCAAAACTAATTTCCCTTCCCCCAGATACAAGTAACAAGTTGCAATTCCCACCCCCATGAAGCAGTCATAAATCACATTCTCCAATCAGCCTGAAGCGCGAGCTCCCTCTCCAACTCCTCAGCCCACCAAAATTTTATTGGTTTGCGTCCTTGAGTTCCCATGAAGCTGCATTATTGTTATGGCTAGCTGAGCTCAAGCATTTACCCCATCCCCTCTTCTACATCTGATTTCTAAACAGAAGAAAAAACAAGCTGTAAGCAGAGTAAAAATGGCTGCAATTTCCCTCAGTTGTCAGAGCAGGAACATCTATTGTCACAGCATTGACAAACGGAGTGTATCAATCAAATTGGGAACAGCCAATTTCTCTAGTGATTTGTTTGAATCACAATATTTTCTTCATTATTTATCTGACCCTAAACTTCACACAAGAACTATTTCTTAACAGCATCTCAGCTCATCATTTATTTATTTATTTATTATTGTGGTTTTTAGTATCACCTGTTCACCATCCTGAGTCCCGTAAGGGAGATAGGGTGGTATATAAATTTAATAAATAAATAAATAAATAAAATCAGGATTCAGCTTCACTTTATTGGCTTTCATTTAGCTCAATATTGCCTTCATAATTATGAAAAAAAAATCATATGGGACTTGACAAAGAACTGCAGTTTTCCTCACACAGGATTAATTTTTTAAAAATAATCAGGCTATAATGTAAATGTGTTCCTGATGTGCATTTCATGTTTACAATTACATTCAAAATTCTCTAAATATCCAAGCAACCTCATTAGACCCTATGGATTCTATGGATTTTGTTATGCAAGGTGCCTTTGCTTTGGGATAATTAATGATGATGAATTAATGATGAAATACAGATTTTTGTTAAAGAAACCAAATAACTGTCTGTACTCAAAACCAAAATTGTTTAGCTGCTGTTGCTATAATATTTGAAGCTCCCATTATGCATGTTTAGGTAGAAAACAGAATTAAAATAAATTTTATACAACTTAAAACATGTAGACAATTAAAGCTTAACTGTTAAAGCAGAAACCAGATTTAAAATGAGATCAAAACCAACATTTACCTTTCTGAGTCAAAGCACTATGTTTTTTACAGAAGGCATGTAGTGCCAAACTATCATCCCATTCCCCAGAAGATATGGTGAGTTGGAATAAAAACAGGTTGAATCAATTGTATGACCATGCTTTGATATGAGAATATGTAGGGTACATGTATGGGTTGGTGGGCAAATACTGTAACATCTAGATCATCTTCAAAGACTGGCTTACAATAAGTGCATTGCAATAGAGTAGATGTAAAGTTATTGGAATATGATTAACTGAAGTCAAATAATATAGTTTGGGAACTGTCAATGGTTGTGCTCCAACTAAACTGACAACAGCCAATTTCTTTAGTGATTTGTTTGAATTAGAAGACTTTCTCCATTGTTTAACTGTCCTAAATGTGTCCTAAACTAACTGTTCTAAACCAGAATCTCTAGTTCCCAAACACAAGAATTATCTTTTAATAATAATAATAATAATAATAATAATAATAATAACGACGACGACGACGACGACGACGACGATGATGATGATGATGATGATGATGATAAAGTTGGAAGGGACCTTGGAGGTCATCGAGTCCAACCCCCTGCTCAGACAGGAACCCTACACCATTTCAGACAAATGGCTGTCCAGTCTCTTCTTAAAAACTTCCAGCGTTGGAGCATTCACCGCTTCTGGAGGCAGGTTGTTCCATTGGTTAATTCTTCTAACTGTCAGGAAGTTTCTCCTTAGTTCTAGTTGCTTCTCTCGTTGATCATTTTCCATCCGTTGCTTCTTGTCCTGCCTTCAGGCACCTTGAAGAATAGCTTGACTCCCTCTTCTTTGTGGCAGCCCCTGAGATATTGGAACACTGTCATCATGTCCCCCCTCATCCTTCTCTTCGTTAAACTAGACATACCCAATTCCAGCAACCGTTCCCTATATGTTTTAGCCTCCAGTCCCCTAATCATCTTTGTTGCTCTTCTCTGTACTCTTTCTAGAGTCTCAGCATCTTTTTTACATCATGGTGACCAAAACTGGATGCCGTATTCCAAGTGTGGCCTTACCAAGGCATTGTAAAGTGGTATTAATACTTCATGTGATCTTGATTCTATCCCTCTGTTAATGTAGCCCAGCCCTTTGTTACATTTCCCTTGTAGTCTGTTAGAAATGGAATTTTTATGATGCCAATCTGTGCCTGCTAATAATACAGAATGCACACCTTTACAGGAGGATGTGGAGACAGTAGATTCTCTCTCCTTCTGCAGTGAAGTCCAAGCACTATTTGTAGAATAACAGTCTAAGAAACGGATTCTTCATAAGGTTTCGACGTTAATAAGGAGAGATCGTTACAAAAGTGTAGTAGTTTCCACACGGAGGGAAAGAGGGAAACGTGAATAGACATAAAGACTAACATTTTATTATTAAGAAAACAATCACATACAAGTTGTAAGAAATATTCTAGATACAGTGGAACACTGAGAACAAGTCCTTATCTTCAATACAAGAGACCAGTGACTCACTGTAGTCTGCTAGCTTTGGATTAATATTTGAACTCTCTCCAATTGTTGGCATTTCTTAATGAGTTATTTCCCCATGACAATGTTTTCATAGCAGGTATGTTTATCAGTAGCATTCAGCTATAATAGCTAAAATGAAATCTCTAGGCTTGGAGAATATCAGCTGCACAGAGAAAATTACTAAGAAGGGCTATTATAAGAATCAGAGAGAGATCTCTGCACAATTTAGAACCAGGGTGTAACCTCATTAATCCTTAGATCCAGTACAGAAGAATAATTGTGGAAAACATTTTGAGAAACTTGTCGACATCAACAGAAAGCCCACAAAACAAAATTTAAGTTCTCCGGCATATTATGTACTGTATAATTGTAATTACTAGATTATTGTTGCTGATTTTTAATCATGCCTGCAATCTTGCATTGTTGCTTGATTGTCTAAGCTTCCACAACACATTGAATATTTTTAGGATCCTTAGGGGCCTCAGAAAAAACCTATTTCTAGCTATAATACATTTTGTTTGATCAGTTAAAAAAAAAAGCCAGTAACTCTTACCTGTTCGTTGCTGATATTGTTGTTTTCTCATGGTAGAAAAAATTGGGATAAATGGACAAACAGCTGATGCAGAATAAAACAATTTCCTAAACTCCAACCATTTTATACTTTTTAAATGATGAACCATATAATTCTACTTTAAATGTAGTATAAAGAAGGAATAAAGATCTTTTTTTAGACTGGTATTATCTTCAAGATTTACCGCAACTTACAGTTTGCTCTACTGTGTATGTATATGGATATAATTTTCTTTTTAAATAGATTGCTGTAGAATAATTTGAGATGGCAGACAATTTGCTTAATAGCTGTTTGTGCTAACAATATCACTGTAAATAATCAACCCATGTTGTTGATTAAGAAGCTTTCACATTTCTCCTAAACCAAATCATCAGGTTTAGTAACAAATGTTTAATCATCAAAACTCACAGACACTAGTAAAACTTTCCATTCATTGTTCCACAAAATATACATTTTCCTCTTAAAGCACTACTTGGAAGAAAGAGTAGGTCAGTGGTGGCGAACCTATGGCACGGGTCCCAGAGGCGGCACTCAGAGCCCTCTCTGTGGGGGCGCACGCCGTCGCCCCACTCCTAGGCCTTCAGCTGGGTTTTATAAAACCTTTTCGCTTTAGGCCTCCGCCGCCGTGTGCAAAAAAAAAAAAAGGTTCAATCAATCAGTCGATTTCAACTTCTCGCGGGGAAAAAAAGATCTCGCAAAGTTGGAATTGAGTGATTGAATTTTTTAGTCCCACCCAGTCTGCCGTTACCACCGCAACCACGCCCACCCAATGGGCCACATCCACCCGGCACCCGATGATGCATAAGTGGGTTTTGGGTTGCAGTTTGGGCACTCGGTCTCTAAAAGGTTCGCCATTACTGGAGTAGGTCATTAAGCTTTGTTATAAAATTCCTTTGTAACAGTTTTAATACATGCCTTTCGCAATACAGTCACATGTAAGTCATAATTTTGTGATAAAAGCCAGCTGCTGTAACTAAATAAACCAGTCTTTCTCATCCTGGTGCTCTCTGGAGGCTTTTTTCTGTTTTATAATAAATGTCTTCGATAGTTGAAAATTTGGGAAATTTTAGTGCACATACCCAGAGAGCATTACACTGGGGCATAAGACTAGGTATAATACAGCTAGTCCTTGACTTGCAACAGTTTGCTTAGTGACCGTTCAAAGTTATAACGACACTGAAAAAAGTAATTTATGACAAATGTTCACACTTACGACCCTGGTAGCATCCCCCTGGTCACGTGATCAAAATTCAGACCCTGGGCAATATTTATGATGGCTGTAGTGTCCTGGGGTCACATGATCACCTTTTGCGACCTTCTGAGAAGCAAAGTCAATGGAGGAACCAAAGTCACTTAACAACCGTGTTACTAATTTAACAACTGCAATGATTCACTTAACAACTGTGGCAAGAAAGACCGTAAAATGGGGCAAACTCAACAAATGTTTCGCTTAGCAACAGAAATTTTGGGCTCAGTTGTAGTAGTAAGTCCAGGACTAACTGCATGGCAACAAATCAATCATTCTATTCTCCTACGCCAATGTACCTATTATACATTCGGAACACGTTTTATCTCTTAAACATCCCCCCCACATCTCTCTCTCTCTCTCTGTCTCATTTGTATGGATGAGGTCTCTTTCATAACATTCAAATTCATCTTCTCAACAGAAAAACAAGTATAGTTTATGAGACTAGCCAGTACCCTGCAGTGTGGTTTACACCAGGAGTGTCCAACCTTGGCAACTTTAAGACTCTTGGACTTCAAATTCCAGAATTCCTCAGCCACCCTTGCTGGTTGGAGAATTCTGGGAGTTGAAGTCCACAAGTCTTAAAGTTGCCCATGTTGAATATCCCTAGCTATAGAATACAGACACGTCAGTGTGTGTTAATGCTAGAATATGCAGAGATATATCTAAGTGTCAAGAGATATAATTTTGTTTGTCCCTGAGAAGTATGCATTGTTTATGTTAAAACTGATCCACACATTCAAATTAATATGTTGAGAATATAGACGAGGTGAATCAAGAAAGAACTGAATTATACTCATGTAGTTATATCAGACATGTCAAACACAAGACCCACAGGCTGGATGCGGCCCACAAAATGGTTTCATGTGGCCCGCGAAGCCATCCTGGAAACAGTGAGGGAACGGCCCCCACTGCCTTGGCCCTCCAGTGGACCATGTGAGGCTCCTCCAGTGGACCATGCCTTGATACTTGTCCTGGTCCCACCCCCTTCTGCCAGAGACCCTCATATCTGTCCCACTCCTGCCCAGGCCCCCACAGGCACCCTTGACGTGAATGATTTAGAGCTGGCCACGCCCACCCAGTAGGCCACACCCTCTCCATCCACACCCACCCAATAGGCCGACCCATCCTGGCCAGACCCACCCAGCCCCCGAGGGCAACCACAATGCTGATGCGGCCCTCAATGAAATTGAGTTTGACACCCCTGAGTTATATGGTTTCATCAGTTATAATCCAATCTAATCTAGAAATAAATTCTTATTTAAATTACTACTGTTTAAATGTAATGTACATACCCTGGTGAGAAAATGCATATAGACATGTTTAAGTGAATTCACAACAAATATTATTTTGAGATATAGATGAGGAGTGGTGGGGTTTTTTGCTTTGCTTATATTTGTTCCTTTAGTTGCTAAACAACAATAAGGTATGTACTGGTTCAATTGTTTGGAGCGTGTCAAATTAAATAAAACATACTCCTTGTAATGAGGGTTATAATATGGTTAGGCTGAGTTTGCATTATAAGCCAGGAAAACACATATGCCGTCTATTTTTTTAAAAAAAGAATAACATCCTATGAATCCATTTTAAGTAAAAATGCACTTTAATATTAAAAGAGAAGCTATGTCTAAAAATGCTATTAAAATATTCTTTGCATCCAGTCTAGCTTCAACAGATTTTGCAAAGCAACACTTGTAAATAAGTCTTGCTAATTCAAGCGTAATGTGTTTGAAACGTTCATCAGAGGTCAACACTTCAGTATGCCTGGAAGTTGTGGGCTGTGACATTTTAGCATTTATTTTCAGTACCCAGAAGAGCAAAACCACATTCATATGATTCAAAGAGTGAGAGGCATTCACCAGGGATCTCAATTTCACCATTACATACAGTACATGCAACTAATCCTTAGGGATCTCAGCAAGGCCAGATTTCAAAATATACTTCAGACATGCTCTCTTGCTTCTGTCAAGTTTAAAGAAGAGGAAGCAAGACATTTGGCAAGAAAACATTCAAGGAACATAGGATGAAATAAACCTGAAACAAAATGATTTTGCAAAATTTAACCACTGCATCCCAAAAGTAATGGAAGTTCAAATGCTGAGGCAGTTGCTCATTTTCTCCTTTTTATTTGCCACAAAACCTCTTGATCAAACACATTTTCTGATTTGTAAAATTTGCCTTGTTGAAAGATCAGAAATGTCATTATTACACATATCTTTTAATAGTTTTGTTTAATGTATTAGAATTTGGTAAAAAAAAATTAGGAACAAACATTTGCAAAAAAAAAGTAAATAAAAGAGATAAATTTGCACATTACGTGACTTGAATAACTTCAAGGTTTTCTGGGTGCAGCATAAATAAAATACAGAAACTGAAAATATGTGTTTTCTCCTTAGTTTTAGGTTGCTTCTCTCCTTGACTAGTTTTCATCCGTTGCTTCTTGTCCTGCCTTCAGGCTCTTTGGAAAATAGCTTGACTCCCTCTTCTTTGTGGCAGCCCCTGAGATATTGGAATACTGCTATCATGTCAACCCTAGTCCTTCTTTTCATTAAACTAGACATACCCAATTCCAGCAACCGTTCCTTATATGTTTTAGCCTCCAGTCCCCTGATCATCTTTGTTGCTCTTCTCCATACTCTTTCTAGAGTCTCAATATCTTTTTTACATCGTGGTGACCAAAACTGGATGCAGTATTCCAAGTGTGGCCTTACCAAGGCATTGTAAAGTGGTATTAATACTTCACGTGATCTTGATTCTATCCCTCTGTTAATGCAACCTAGCACAATGTTGGCTTTTTTGGCATCTGCAGCACAATGCTGGCTCATATTTAAGTGATTGTCCACTAGGACTCCAAGATCCCTCTCACAGTTACTACTATTAGCAAGGTACCCCCTATACTATACCTGTGCATTTGGTTTTTCTTGCCTAAATGTAGAACCTTACATAAATGTATTTACTGAAGATATTAGTAAAATCAAGAATACTCTAGTATGATGTAGGTTTGAAACAGAGTTGTACAATATATTCAATATTTTAAGTCCATTTTTCCCTTTGCAGAAATAATTCATAACAAGCAAAGAATTTAGTAGATTAGGTTTGACAGTATTTATCATTACTTGGAAGCAGAAATAATTAATTATATTCATTATAAAGAATGTTGCAATAATATTTTGAACTGATTTGTATATGTGTATATATATATATATAT
>NW_015387193.1:445096-446667 GCF_001527695.2 Protobothrops mucrosquamatus | reverse complement strand
GCTAATGATGCAGCTGTGGACTGGCTTCTAGTTTGTGGTCGTGCCTCATCATCTGTGTGGGTTTGAGTTGCTTTTTGCGTGGATATGTGGTGGTGACATCCTGTGTGGTTTTCGTGAGTGTGGGTCTGGTATAAACGAGATGATACCTCCCGCCTACCAGCCATTTGGAAACCCGCCCTTATTGGCAAACGAGTCCCTAACACAAAGAATGACACCAGACCCACACTCACGAAAACCACACAGGATGTCACCACCACATATCCACGCAAAAAGCAAACCCAAACCCACACAGATGATGAGAAAAAGAAAATCAAGTTATGAAAGTAATTTCAGTTAGCCAAATACTAAGAGATTTTGCAATGGTTGGTGAAATCATAGGAACAGCCTACAATTTAAATACACCAGGTTATCTTAAAAAATCACATTCTCCATCCATTTTTCTTTTTTCTTTCCCCTTCGCTTAGATTAGGATGCTGAACAATTCTTATTACTTTCCAAACTTGAGAAGCTTAATTTTTACCACTTAGCAAGTTACAGTATCAGTAAGTGAAGAATAAACAAGCAAAACCTGATCTCAAGTTTTAGTCCTTATACATACAATTTACTCAGAGAAGATGGTGGTCTGGATATTTGTGACATGGGATGTCTGAAAGAACGGAATGCATATTTTTGAGTGAAAAACAGTGTCTGAGGGTGAGGCATTCAGTAGAAAAATGTTGCTAGTTCTCCAGTGGCAGTGATAAATCCAGAGAGCAAACAAAAGATGATCTCCAGTCAGTAGGAACATTATCAGTTCCTCTGTAACCAAAGACTTCTTAGAGGGCAAACAATTGATGATTCCCAGTAGAGATAAGAAAAATCATCAATTTCCCATAAAGGAAAAAAAGATAAACAGATTCACTCCAGGCACAGATTGGGCACAAGAGAGACCATATTTGCAATTCCTCCCAACCATTTTTAGATATTGAAAAGTGATTTTTGTGCAAGTATTTTGTTAAGAAGAAGTAACACTTCACTTTTCCATGACATCCATACTTCATGTTAATCTGTAGTTTGTCTTAATCCTTCCAGCGTCACCAAGTAAACATGTTGTTGTTAACTGCGAAGTCGTGTCCGACCCATTGCGACCCCATGGACAACGTTCCTCCAGGTCTTCCTGTCCTCTACCATCTTCTGGAGTCCATTTAAGTTCACGCCTACTGCTTCAGTGACTCCATCCAGCCACCTCATTCCCTGTCGTCCCCTTCTTCTATCGCCCTCAATCTTTCCCAGCATTAGGCCCTTCTCCAGTGAGTCCTTCCTTCTCATTAGGTGGCCAAAGTATTTGAGTTTCAACTTCAGGATCTGGCCTTCTAAAGAGCAGTCAGGGTTAATCTCTTCTAGGACTGACTGGTTTGAACGCCTTGCAGTCCAAGGGACTCGCAGGAGTCTTCTCCAGCACCATAGTTCAAAGGCCTCAATTCTTTGTCGCTCAGCCTTTCTTATGGTCCAACTTTCACATCCATACATTGCAACTGGGAAAACCATGGCCTTGACTATACGCACTTTTGTTGGCAGGGTGATGTCTCTGC
>NW_015387193.1:413074-441599 GCF_001527695.2 Protobothrops mucrosquamatus | reverse complement strand
TTTTCATGCAGGTAAAATTTAGTTTACTGCAAAGAATAACACCATTCTATTTCTCAGATAATACAGACCATTTGTTTTATGTACTTTAAGAGTGGGTAGAAGGATTTTCAAAAACAGATTTTGTGGGCCATTACTATTTCTGATATCCTTGATCTGTTGTTCCTATTATTAAAGTATTATTGCTAGAACCATTGCTTTAGTTTTGAAAAAGTTAACCATTATTCTGACCAAAAGTCCGTGATTGATCATAGATCAGTGGTTCTCAACCTTTTTAATGCCATGACCCCAACCGGTCGTAAGTCGAGGACTAAACTGGTCGTAAGTCGAGGACTACCCAACCGGTCATAAGTCGAGGACTTTCCCTGCCCGGGAGCACCGCGCATGCGTGGTTCCGCCCCCTGCGCCGGCTGAGGCATAGCTGGCAAGCGGCAGAGACGGAGCAGGCCGACCACCAGCTGGCCCAGCTCAAGGGAGGTAAGGCACCCGCCGGAAAAGGGAAAAAAAATGATGGACAGCCTTGCTTGGCGACCCCCGTGAAATGGTCAATCGACCCCAAATGGGGTCGCGACCCATAGGTTGAGAACCGCTGTCATAGATGATCAGCTGATTACTGTCATCACCGACTCGGAACAAGCATAGCTATGCTTATTCAGATGTTATGGAGAACTAGGGCTGAATATCACTGATGAACACCAGCAGAAGTTTCCTATCACTGTTAAATAGGACTAACAATAAAATAATACAATATGGCATACTGAACCAAGTCCGCTCAATGTAAATGGTAAGGGGTCAAGAAAACGGTTTGGAAAATAGTTTGATGAGGGGATCAAACTATTTTCCAAAGCACCAAAAGGCAAGATAAGAAACAATGGTTGGAAACTAACTAAGGAGAGAAGCAACCTTGAACTAAGGAGAAATTTTCTAATGGTGAGAGCAATCAACCAATGGAATAGCTTGTCTTTGGAAGTTGTAGGCGCTCTACAACTGGAGGTTTTCAAAAGAGACTGGACAACCATTTGTGTGAAATGGTATAGGGCAGGGGTAGGCAACCTTGGCTCTTTTATGACTCGTGGACTTTAACTCCCAGAATTCCTGAGCCAGCATGGCTGGCTCAGGAATTCTGGGAGTTGAAGTCCGCGAGTCATAAAAGAGCCAAGGTTGCCTATCCCTGGTATAGGGTCTCCTGCTCAAGCAGAGGTTTGGACTAGAAGACCACCAAGGTTCCTTCCAATTCTATTATTCTATGTTCAATATAGAGAGAGCCAAATATCTACATGTATCTTTTGACAAACTCAAACCTCAAGTATGAAATTACTCATATAATATTAAATTGGTTGGTACAATGGATACTCAGCAAATGCTGTACCAAAACCACCATTCAGGTTGGCATGAAGATAAGTGATTTTATTCTCAGGGATACTTGTACATCTGATACAGAAAGATGTAGAAGATTTTAAAATCAGGGTATCTGGGAAGATACCAAAGGATGCTTTCCACTTTAATAAGATGTGTTGGATGGCTACTTAAAGATGCAGTGCATTAGTACATGTCCTGTAGCCCTGTGGCCAATCCTATTTCCTAGTTATTTCCTGACCTAATCGTCATCATCAAAAAAAAATATCCTGTATATTAATATTATGTATATTAACGGACAAGGCTGTATTCTGTGAAGGTGCCACTTTTGCTCATCATTTGTGATGGATTTGATATATCAATATTGTGATCAGTTTACTTTTAGAGTTCATTATCCATTACAAATTTTTCAAAACTCCAATTTCTATTCTTCATTCACAAGCTGATCTGCACTGAAGCAGGAAACCAGAGGCCAAATTAACTGCTATTTGGACAGAGCAACTTGTCACCGCTATGATGAAAGTGGCAAAAGAGGTTGAAATCTAGACTTCTTAAGGCAGTTTCACTTAATAATAATAATAATAATAATAATAATAATAATAATAATAATAATAATAATAATAATAATAATAATAATAATAATAANTCAAATACTTTTTTTATTTGCACTTCAGGCAAAATCCTCAGTTTAGTTTTAAGTCAAGGATAAAAATCCATAATAATTGTATGCCTCATATAGCTTCAGCATTAAAGGAGAGAGGGAGCCTCAATAGAAATTTCAGCAGCGGGTTTATAACCCGTGTAAATGATTTGATGTTGAATACAAGAAAAGAAGAAGAAAGAGTAATGATTTTTCAAATATTTTCTCTTATGTTTGTTAATGGCAATGTACTTTCAGACATCTTAGAAGGAAACAAACATTGTGTAACATAGTAGCAAAAGGCTGTCTGGAAGAATATATTTGCTCTGTTTGCATTCTTTGTTACAGTCCAACCATTTTATACATTAACCATCTCTTTAACTATTCCAGTTCTCTGGAAGACATTACAGCATATATCATGTCTAAGCTTTAATTTCCCTTCACTAAATAGTATTTTTCCCATTTCTTACTCTCTAACAATTTTTCATTTTCTTTTTCCTAATTTTGATATCCTCCTCTTTATTACCATAGTCAATCCTCAATGGAAAGCATGAGCTGAATATGAATTGCTTGGTAAACAGGGAGTAGTAAATATTTTATAAAAGCAGTGAAATTCAACAGAATGCCCTGTTTATAATTTAAGGAAATTATTCGTTAATTATTGGTTTGGAGCAAACCAATTCTCTTTTGACTTTTCTTCTTAACATGCAATACCTTTATGTCGTGACATAGAAAAATTACTGCTTCTATTATCTCCACCATCTATTTTTCATTGACTTCTTGCAGCTGTTTAGGAGGAAAGATGCTTACTGATAACTTTATTGAGCAATGTTGCATATAACCTATCAATGAATCAATGAATGAGATAGGAATTTTAAAATACAAAAATGCATTTCTGTCACATTATTCATAAGAAACTGTTCTCATGGAGGATAGGTTTAGACATGAATGTCCATCATTTAATGTATCAGCATGACAGCTGGCAGTGAAATATGGGAACCAACCATTGAGAAAACACACATCATGGCAGTTCTATCTATAATGAGTAATTCACATATGTACTATGTAATATTGCAGTCATGGCTTTCTCAGGGGGAAGTGAGCAAAGGACGAAACATGAGTGATGACATCTGCAGGCAAATACTATAGTTTATGTACGTTTTTTACTGTACTGTTTTTGATAGGTTGGACTATTTTTCCCTTTGTGTAAAGACGGATGCAAAAAATGAGTTAAGTAGTTCTGCTTTCTCCCTATTGCTTGTCACCTTCTTGCCACTTTCTCCCATTAATGGACCAATCATTTCCTTAACTTTTTTTCTTGTTTTTTTACATGTTGAAAGAAGCTTTTTTTGTTGTTATTTTTTACTTTTGTCGCAAGCCTTAATTCATTTTGAACCTTAGTTTTTCTCACTTCATCTTTGTGGGCTTGGGCTATTTGCTGATATTCTGCTTTAGTTATGTGCCCCTCTTTCCACTTTTTATACTTATCCTTTTTGTCTTTCAATTTATCAGAAAGTTCTTTATGCAGCCATGCTAGTTTCTTTTGAGAGCTGTTATTTTTCTTCTTCGATGGTATTGTGCTAGACTGGGCTTTTATAATCTCACTTTTCAAAATTTCCCAAGCTTCTTGAGTTGTTTTCCCCTTGAGGATTCTCATCCATGTAATCCTTCCCAAGCTCTTTCTAAATTTATTGAAATTAGCTCTCTTAAAGTCCAAGACTCTAGTTTGACTGTGTTCTATTGCTTATGCTTGCATAATGTTGAATTCCAATATTGCATGATCATTCCTCCCCAAGGCTTCTATGGCTTCAATACCTTCTATCATTTCATGTCTGTTAGTGAGAATTAGGTCCAATATAACTGATCCCCTAGTTCCCTTCTCTACTTTTTGGGAGACAAAGTTGTCTGCTAGGTTTGTCAGGAATCTGTTTGATCTTACACTTGGTGCAGAGTTTGTCTTCCAGTTGATGTCAGGGTAATCAAAGTCCCCCATTACTATTGTGATGGGCTTCCTACATACTTTAGTTAACTGACTAGCAAAATGTTCATCTATTTACTCTGCTTGGTTGGGTGGCCTATAGTATACACCTATGGCAATGTCATTCCCCCCTTTTTATATTGACTCAAATGCATTCAAGACAGTTTTCATCATTGTTGTGCTCTATTTCTGTAGAGATGTAGTTATTTCTTATATAGAGAGCAACTCCACCTCCTGTTTTATTTGGTCTGTTTCTTTTAAATAATTTAAATCCCTCTAGCTGTGTGTTCCATTTGTTCCATATATATGATATATGAAACCCATACAATATATAACTGATATATTTCAATTCAACTTAAAAGCATCATGGACAAAATTGTCAAAGAAAACATAACATAAATGAAACAAAACTTATTTAAGTGCCAGAAAATCCAGAAATGTTGATAGAAATACGTACAATTTGCCAATATTTTTTTATATCACCAAATCTGAGAGCTCTTCAGCCTGAAACTTAGATAAACCATTAGTGTTTATTGAAAATAAAATTTAAATAAATAGCAACATTGGATAACTACAAATGATACAAAACATCAGCAGGGAAAAATTGTAAAGAGGATAAAGACAAGAATAGCTCCATAGAAGGAAGCTGACAGTCAAGTAGATTTTCTACAAATATTTTTCCTGAGTTTTATTAGGTACAACCTTGTTGTTATCATATTTTGGCTCTGAGTACTTTCTATAGTCTTGATCAAACAGATTACTAATAAAAAGTATGCTAATATTCCATAGATACTTTTAGAAACGCCATTTCTTTAAGGCAAATTAATGAACTTACCTTACAAAGTATCCAAAGATGAAACGGGGAATGCATATATATATACAGCTTTAAACTCCTATGGGAACCAGTTTGGTGTAGTGATTTGGGCATCAGGCTAAAAACTGGAGGGCCGTGAGTTCTAGTTTGGCCTTGGCATGAAGCCAACTGGGTGACCACTTCTGAAAAATCTTGCTAAGAAAGTTGCAGGACTTATCCAAGCTATCTCTGAAAATCAGACACGATTGAACAGAAAGAAAAAACCCTATACAAAAAACATAATGAAATATAATAAATGATATCATAAGTAATACATAAAAACATTATATTTTGCAATGTATGTATCACTAAATTTTTAGACCAATTGTCACATTTGGCATTTTGAACACGTTTTAGGCATTTAAAAGAAATTTATGTTCCATAAGAAACTTCCCCTCTGATCAAATGACAAATTTATCTTTGATAGAATGGCTGCAACAGTGAGTGGAGCCAATCACAGGATGCCAACCTATCCTAACTGACATCCCATCCCCTTGATACTCTCGTTTTCTAGCTTATCTGAGCAATTAGTGATTTGCTAATAAAACATAGGGTTTCATCCATTCATTTTTTTCCCTACAACCCATGAGATCTTTTTAGAATCCAAGACCTTCATGAAAATAAATATAAATACGGAGGCTGATATTTTGTTTGCATAATGCCAATTTGACTGTTATGTTTAAAATTAAACAAGAAGATTAGAGCATTATGGCCACAAAGAAAAAAAAAAAGCTTTTCTTTTCTTTTTCTTTTTTCTTTTTTCAAAAGCCATTCCACTTGCAAGATAAAGAAAGGAAATTGCATTATATATACCAACTTCCATGAAAAGTTAAGCTTGCCAAAAGCTGCCCTTCTCTCAAGGAAAGACACTACCACTGATACTGAGACATTGAAATGATCCTGTCAGTAAATAACATACTTATTGTGTTTGAATTCATAATAAAATATCAGATTGTATTACATAACTTCGTATAAAGTAGTTGGAAAATAATTCAGAGAACTCCTTTTCATTCTTTTTTAAGTTCTGCCATATGGGCCCCTCAAATAGTCCTCCAATATTGATGAACAGGCTCAGTATTAGCATAGATATTCTCAATAAGACCAGAATAAAAGTGTGAAGCTACTTGAGAAGTTGTGTAGAAGAAAGTGAGATATTAAAATATTTTTTTCTTTTAATCTCAAGGTAAGAACACCATAGGTGGACACAAGCTTCTGCCTCATGGACCAATTTGAGAAAGTTGTGCAAATACTGTAAGTCAATGTGGTTGTTAAATAGCCAAAACAACTCCCCAAATTATGAAGCCTAAATGTCTTACTTGTCAGCCCTCTGAAGAAAGCAGTGTGTATGCTTCAGAGACCTGTGTTACCCACTGTGCTGCTGTGGCAAAGATTAACTCATATTTATTTCTATAGTTCAATGATTTTTTTTAAGTATGTGGTGCCTTTTATTACTGCAAGTTGATGTGTAAACTTTGTGATTTTGTTTCATCTTTCTTTGTCAGCCTTCTTTGTATTAGCATTTATTATAAGTTGCCTTAAAAATATAGAAGAGTGAAAGTGTGAACCTTCACTTCTAATAAACAAGATCAACTTGTTTCCTTTTTTATTTTCCTTTAGCAAGCAGATCAAACTGCTTAGTTTGCCATGTTTATGTACATGACTCATATAATATTTTTTGTGATGCAACAGATGTATCAGGTTCCTGACTGACTTTATGACAATTAAGTTACCACGAAGGACACTAGTTTAAGACTGATTTCTGAGATACAAGAGTTCCATAGTTAAACAAATTACATACTTTTTTTCTCTTGCAGAATTGGTCTATTTTTGCATTGCTGTTTTATATGGTTATGTAGAAATTAAACACTCCCAGAATAGATTTTAAGATACTAAAAGACTATCCAGTTTTTTTTTCCTACAGATTTTTTTCTTCTTAAATTGCTTTCTAAAAGGGTTGCTGACAATCACTGTTCATATGTTTCATTCCTCAAAATGGCAGGAAAGCAGGGCTACAATTTTCAGCCATCAGGACACCAAATTGACAGAATGATTGGAGTGATCTCAGAAGAATGAAAAAGAGAAATTTTTGGGGATTGCTGTCCTGTTCTATACTGAGCAAGCACCCTGCAGCAAATTGCAATTAGTTTAATGATGAATTTGTATTTTAGACAACTAACAAAGCAGGTAGAATATCTAGCTGAGCAGTCATATATGTGCCCCCAGAGATACATAGGTAAGATGACATGTTGTTTGGGGCCTGCAGTGCACCAATGGGAGATATTACCAATTCTCCCCCCCCTAATTTTTACTATTGTAATTAAAATTCTTAACTAGTAGCCATGATAGCTATATGCTCTATCTAATATCAAATATAGTTTGCCTCAAAATGCCACTTATTGAAAAAGCCTAAGAAGTTATAGATAATACCTTGATTTTCTGCCACTGGATTCTTGACTGGAATTTTATTGCCAGGTTTGTGAGGCCAAAAAATCTACCTGCTATTTATTTCAAGTAAAGAAATGTTTCTTGTTTAGCTTAAAATACAGACCTAAAATTTATTTTCCAGTAAATAAGGTATAAATTTTGTTTCTTTCATTAGCTTTGGGACTGGTCCACCAGGCAGGTGATTAACTGCATTGGGCACCATACACAATGAGGCGTAATTTCAAATTGCAGTCATTTAGAAAGCAATTTCCAGCTCTGTAGGCTAGAGAATAATTTGTATTGAGGTAAATATTATAAGTCCCATGAGGTTTGTTTGGAAATCCAGATGTCACCTTTGCCCTTCCAATCAGTGGGAAGAGCCTAAATCTTTTGGAGAGAAACAAGGCAGTCTATGAAGCCACAATTCATTCCAAAATGAATTTAGCAGGTTTCATTAGATTCTGTTGTGTGTCAAAGAGATTTCCTAACTTGTATCATACTGAATGGAAAATTTAAACAACTTATAAATGGTTTGTTTGAATGAAGGAGCCATATTCAAATTCTCAGTTGGAAAAAAATGCATCTCTTTTTTGAAGAATAAAAAGAGCCACTCATATTCTAAGAGAGCTTAGGAACTCATTACCGTCCTAAAAGGCCTGTTTCCTACATTTTTGCTATATTTTGAGATGATATTAAGAAGACCTTGCCAAGAACTTCTCAAGTTGCCCTGCAAAACGAGGGAGGACAGCAGGTAACCACATAAAACAGAAACAAAATCCTTCTCAGTAAATAGCCCCTCATATGAAGAATTTATTCCTTCCTCTTGCCAAAACCCCTATTCTAATCTTGACAATTTAGGGTATTGAAAAATATGTGATTTTCCTGCAATATAAATCTATTTTCATATATTCACAAACATTTTAAATACTAGGGTGATACAAAGCTTCAAGATTTTATTTTTTATGAAAGTTTGCATGAAGCATGTCTTTTGAACCTGTAACAAGAGTGTTTTAAGAATAAGAACATGTCTAAAAGCAAAAAGCCTTCATTGTTAGATGTGTTGTGCACATTTTATTTGTATTTTTCTTCGTTTTAGTGGATTGCCCTAAACATTCTATTGGAGGAAGGGATATTTTTGTTTGTTTACTTAGTAAAGGACCCTAATGGGCACTTGAAAAACAACAAAATATCCTTCTTTGGTACACAGGTAATCATTATCTCCCTTTTATAGTTTTTTTTTAAAAAAATGCGAATATCAGCTATGTGCTCATCTCTTCTGCACATTAAGTTCAGTCCTTACACTAGTATCCCTCTCCACTGTCAATTAATTGCAGCCTGGAAGGCAGCAATCAAATTAATATTGTATAAAAATGGATCCACCAGTCAAAACAAACGGAAGGCTTTGCAAAATAAAAAAGACAACCTGGCTGGAGGTCTTAGTGCTTCGCTCCCATTCCATACCACCATGTTTTTTGCTTGGGGTAACTGTCTTTCATCAGCTGCCTTATTTTCTCTGACTCACTTCCACTGATGACTTTAAATTGCATCATTACCTGGAGCTGTACATTAATTTGCTCTTTACAATGCTGCTTCCTCCAGAAGTACTTCTTTATCTCAACTAGTTTATTGATATGCACAGCCACCTCTTGTGCAGGACAAATGTGAATGTTTCTCATAGTTGTGTTCTTGTGGTGGAATACACTCCTTCCCTCTTGGGAATCTGGACTACATTCCACCACAGTTCTATATAGATGCTTTGTAGTTATATTTTCATATTATCAGTAATGTTTGATAGATATTGCTGCAAACTACTTAGAAATGCATTCTGCAGAGCAGAGGAAAGCAATTTGTACTGTAAGACAGGGCTTTTCAACCAGTGGTACGGGTACCACTTGTGGTACATTGGCACCTGGCAGGTGGTATGCGAACATCCTAGAAAAGTGGTAGCGGGGGAGGGGAATGAGCTGAACTGGTGGCAGCACCGCACAAGCCTGAGCAAGAGATGGCTGGGCTGTCAGGGCTCAGCGGAAGCACCAGGATCAGCGCCAGGTTCCAGCTGGAGCTCGGTACTGATCCTGGTGCTTCTGCTGAGCCCAGAAGAAGCCCCGATCAGCTAGAATGTTGCAGCATCTCCAGGGTCTTGTGATTTACATTCAGATGCTTGGCAACTGTTTCATATTTATGATGGTCACAGTGTCCCAGGGTCATGTGAAGTGACCAAAACCTGCTGCAACCACCCAGCAGATGGGGGGAATAAAAACCAAACACCCCCCACTCCATCACCGTTGCCAATCCTCAACAGAAATGCTCACAACAATGAAAACCTCAGACAGGAGGAAGAGCGCTGCCGGGCGGGCAGGCAGGTGTCTTGCTCAGCTGTGGCTTGGGAGGCACTTTTTTCAGTGCCATTGTAACTTCGGACAGTCACTAAGCGAACTGTTGTAAGTCAAGGACTACCTGTACTTTATCACTTTTTTCCTTTTTTTTTTTTGGTCCTCAAGTTTTTGACACCTTGCTAGGCGACTGGTGGTACTCGGATGTTGCCATATCCTAAAAGTGGTACAATGGGTGAAAAGGTTGAAAAGCCCTGCTGTAAGAGATCCCAGTAATCCCAGCCCTGTTCCATGTTTCATGATTGGCATACCTTAAGAAAGGATCACTGAAATTTAGATGTGAAACTCCAATTGTCATCAGCATATTTTCCATATTTTTAAAAGAGGCTGGGAGTAATATGAATGTTATATATTCTTCTTAAATCTTCCTAGGTCTAATGCATCCATTTTGCAAAATGTAAAAACTTAGGTAGAAATATTCAGCCCAATAACCTCTAATCTTACCACAATCATGTTCTTTCCTATCCTTTGAGATATAGAAAGTTGAAAAAATAATAAGAATGTATCTCTTAGGCACAAAAAGGTTGCCTATGCTTGCTATGGAGAATGTGGAATATTTGTGTTTTGAATAATAAACAGAGAAACAGATTCTCCATGCTCGTGGCATATATTGACTCCTAAGAACTTTTCACAGGCAATGTGCAATTTATATATAAAAAGGATGCTGCCAATTTTTAATGTTCCAGCACTCCATATTTACTGTATTTTTATGTTAATTTCAGTCCCCATATGGAAACAACTCTACAAATCTGAACAGTACTGTGAGCTGTGAAAATTTTTTGTTTTTCTAAACAATTATAAAGAAAAATTGTAATTAGTAGGCCAGTTCAACACTCAGCCAGAGCCTAGGAAGAATAGACACATGAATAAGAAATAATCAGAAATATTTAAGGAAAATCTTAGTTTGGTCAACTGAAACTTTATAATTAAGCCAATAGATTATGCAATACTGTCATCTTTCAGGTTTATTAAAATTTAATAAAGATCATTATAAGAGCTGTGGCAGCTGGTGAGGAAGGCAAGGAGAAACACTAGAACTCTGTATCTGTATTAATGAACAATACCAGAATCCTGAAAACTTGATGAATTTCTCTTTCCCTTCCTCTTATGGCCAAGAACATCAAGACAGTCCAATATGAATATATTTCTTATTCCTTCGTGTTTTTCCAGGAGGAGGTGATGTTTTTGTTATAATCTGTCTTCTAGACTGTTGCATGTACACCAGGTCCTTTGGACCCAGGTTAAACTTAAACCAACATGGTTATCAGCAGGAGTCTTCACTTTGAGTAGTCCAGCCTCCAACCACAAAATGGAGATAGGGACACACCATAAATCTGAAATAATTGCTTCAGAATTTAAGTATTTTACATCATTCATTATTCATTAGGTTGGGGTCTCATAGATATGGGCTTTATTTCTTTTAAGCTGTAATATTAAGATATTGCAATGATGGTTTTATTGTACATTATATATTTATTTTATGATTATAAACTGCTGGGACTACAGTGGTGTAGGAACAACAAATAAATAGTTTCTCTTTATTTGTATTATTTTAATATTCTTGCATCCGCTCATCTGCACCATTTCCTAATTAAAGTTTTATAGGATCTGCGTGATTTATGATCCGTGATTCACCAGGTCAGAATTGACACTTTTAAGTTTTTATTTCTGTATGCCAAAGTCTAGACAGCATACTAAAAAGCAGAGACATTGCCCTGCCAACAAAAGTATGCATAGTCAAGGCCATAGTTTTCCCAGTTGCAATGTATGGCTGTGAAAGTTGGACCATAAGAAAGGCTGAGCGCCAAAGAATTGAGGCCTTTGAACTATGGTGCTGGAGAAGACTCCTGCGAGTCCCCTAGACTGCAAGGCGATCAAACCGGTCAGTCCTAGAGGAGATCAACCCTGACTGCTCTTTAGAAGGCCAGATCCTGAAGTTGAAACTCAAGTACTTTGGCCACCAAATGAGAAGGAAGGACTCACTGGAGAAGAGCCTAATGCTGGGAAAGATTGAGGGCAATAGAAGAAGGGGACGACAGAGAATGAGGTGGCTGGATGGAGTCACTGAAGCAATAGGCATGGGCTTAAATGGACTCCATTTAAGATGGTAGAGGACAGGAAGGCCTGGAGAAACGTTGTCCATGGGGTCGCGATGGGTCGGACAAGACTTCACAACTAACAACAATGCCAAAGTACTTTTGTGTATAATGGCTTTAATCTATTAGCTAAAATCAGTATTAGCATCCAAGATAAAATTTAATTTTTATAGCAAATGATATATAATTTTTCCAGATTGAGAACCATTTTTTGGCTTTGCTAGATTTGCATTCTAAGTGGAACAAAAAAGATGGTAGAGACAAGTCAAGTTTAAATTTGATTTGAATGAATTTACTTATACAGTATGTAGTTAAGATAATTATTTTCATACTCAACAATATATCCTTCTGTTGCATTAAAACATTCTCTCCAACCACAACTTTTGTGTGAGCTCTAAGATTCATGCTGCAGATTTGGGGAGAATTGCACAAGAAGATACATATTTGGGTTGAGAGAGTTAAAATATTTTGTCCATGGACTCAAACACAATTAAGTTAGAAGAATCACCAGAAAAACCATTTAAAAAAAAATTAAAATCAAATACAATTAAAAGAATTAATTCCAAAAAATTAATAGTTTTTCTCCATATGTTGGAGAAAATTAAAGTGTATAATCTTAAATTGTGCACTCATAATCAATACTCATAGCAATTAATTGAATTTTATTTGCAAAAAGTAAATAAAAAGGTATCTTTTTCAATTATCTTTCGCAAATCTCTATAGCTATAATAAATTGCAGAAAAGGACAATAAAAACCATCACAATGGACAATTAAAATCATTACTGATGGACTTGTTATTCACAAACATAATCACCTGTAAAGCAGAAAATTTCCTTACATAGTCATTCTGGTTGTTTCTTGTATATTCTATACATATATCGCTGCAAAGATCTTTACCATAACCAGTAGCCACTTATCAACACATTAAAAAATGCCGGGACTGGAACTTTTGTACCAAAAACAAAGAAAAATCTGCCACTAAAATGGTAAATTAGTTAGTAGTCAATGGATCAACAATCATTTAACAACAACAATAAACATGAATCAAATACTTGCTGGCAAAAGTTTCACACAATTACTCCATCCTCAAATATTCTCTGGTTTTATGTTTATGGCTGAAATCTACTGGAAGAAATGGGCTAATTATTACACATACACTTATTTTTTAGAAGTGTTATATGTTGTTAGTATTCAAGAAATGTACAGTACTACACTGATGTAATGATAGAAATAAATGGGGATTTAAATGCAATCAAAATAAATAAATAAATTACATGCTCCTGGATGACTCAGGCTAGTCTACTTTTTAAAAAAAACAAAACCAGTGCCTTTTTTGAAAAAAAAAAAAAGGTGCCGGAACTCACACGTCATACAACCCACCTTGCCTACCCTACAAAGTTCCATCCCAAAAAGGTGCCGGAACTCCATTCTGGGCGTTCTATGACAAAAAAAGCCCTGAACAAAACTATTCCTGGTATTTCATTCGATACTTAAGATGTAATGCCAGCTACACAAGATGCCACAAAGCAATCTGCTTTGCAAATAAACAAACCTAATGAGCTACCTTATTTCTTTCATTTATTTGGGATCCAAAACATGCCTTTTCAGAAATATTGCATGATATTTTCAGACAAAGATCTAGAGTCATAAAGCTTCTTAAGTGCTGCATGTAAATAGATGCAGCATATACCAATCATATAAAAATATCCATGTTATATTATACCCACAGATGTTAAAATAAAAAGAGAGGGAGTTGGTTGCATACTAAGACACACTAATCTTATCTGACTCAGACTTTGCACCTGTTAATACGAAGTAAATGTAGGTTAATGTTTTCTCCAACAGTATTCAACATTTTATAAATTTTAAACTATGACTGGATACATTCCCTAAAAACTGTGAAGTTGAAGATCTCCGAGGGAGTTTTTATTAACACTTAGTAAGTAATGCATGGTTTTGTACTCTATACATAGTACTTTACTCTTTATTTTTGCATGTTTCTCTATTTCCATCTGTCTGTTGGTCTGTCTCATATATCAAACAGAACACAATGTACAAAAGCTGGAATGAAACACATTTGTGAGAACAAGCATAGGTACCATGTCATACCAGTCACTGAGAAATGTATAAAAGATGGTTGTATGATGTTGGAAGGTTGAGATTTTAATTCTTTCTTTAGGTCATTCATTACTGTACATGGCTGCCTGCCTATCAGAAGAATTATAGGTGCAAACAAAAATAAAAACATATTATCAGATTTCATAATGACAAAAAGCTCTTTGTAATCTCCAAAATCCCTTTTGACTCCCTAACCAGTGATAAAAAAGTGTTTTTCTTACTTTCTCTTTTCTCTTTGAGTTGATATATCATACATGTGCTTGTGGTTTGTGTATTTTGCTGACAAAATACAGAAATGGAAGCAATCAATCATGGCTTGCTATGCAGGATCATCCTTGTTTCATGCTCTTACATGGTATATAAGATCCTTGGAGATCCTGTAACATCTTTCCAGTAATGTTCTGGTGTGTTTTTTTTATTTTATTTTTTAAAAAAACTCCAAAAGCTCAGTTAAAATGGTCATTTTAAACATATGAGAGATAATTTTACAGAGACTGGTGTGTAGCAGTTTAAAAGAATAGCACTCAGTTTTCTGAGGATTGTAAATGACGTATAGAAGGATATGAACATTATTGTAATTAGATTTTTTTGCAATAAAACTCTGTTACATTCCAAGTGCAAATCAAGATGCTGGTCATTACTTTTAAACCCTAACAAATTATTTGCAGGACTTTCCATCCTGCGAGTATTTATCCATTTCAGTAGGTCCGAGAGAGTAGATGTACACCAGGTCTCCTCTAACGAACAATGTTATCTGGTAGGCCTTAGAAGGCATATCTTCTCTGTGGTGATGCCTACCATATGAAATAGTTTTCTACCAGAAATCCAGAGGATCTATGGCCTTTTACAAGGCTGGAGAGTCCTGGCTCTTTCCCAAAGCACTGGGTCAGGATGTGAAGTGGATGTGAGGTTTTTGTATACTGGGAGTATAGTTGCCTTGATTCAGTTGCCTTGACGGTTATTCATTAGTCATTAGTCAACTGGTATTTCCTGCAGATATTCCAATGCACCATTGTTGCTACTTTGTCATGTCGTTATTTGTATCAGTCTTGCAATGTTCTTGCAGCAGCTAACTAGTGGTCTGCTGTTTCTTCAGTTTCTTTGCGGAGGCAGCAGTCTGTTGCTGCCTTTTCAATTTTGGCTTTGTATCCATTTGTTATTAAGGCTTAGCCTATCGTTATTATAGATCATATATATATACATCACATATCATATATAGGATTATAAAGATCAAGATATAAAAAGATTTATGGCCTTCAGAACTGTGACGTTTTCTAGCTTTCCAAGCTATCGTAACTTTGAATGGTCATTAAATGAACAATCAAGCAAATCACAAACAAATCATGTCCAATTAACCTTATCCCTTAAATAGAATCAGTTACTTAGTGGATCAAGAAAATTCATAGATATAGAACACCAGGACTTCAGCAAAACCTTCATAAAATGTCTCCTGGTATTCTCAGTAAAATGGAAAAATGTAAGATGATAAATGATATAACAATCATATGTAGTCACAGTTGGCTAAAAAGCAACATCAAGAGTGGTCATTAATATTTTCTCTTCCGTTTGGAGGGAAACTTTGAGTCATATGCCAATGGTTTTTTCCCCCCCGATCCCGATGTTGTTCAGCCTTTTGTCTTACAATTTGTATGAAAGTTGAGAGAACACTTACAGTATACAATTGGCAGGTAAGGCAAAGCTTGGACTAGTGGCTAATTAGATTTAAAAAGTACAAGATTCAAAAATAGAGTCTCAAGCAAAGGGATGGATAAATGGATGGATGGATGGATGGACGGACTATATCAGGTATGGATGTGATATAATGCATCTGGCTAGGAAAAATACAAGGCACAAATATAGGATGGACAGACTTGATCTTTTCCAGTTTTTCAGTCTTACTGATAAATAAGGCATTCTTGGGCATGAATCATGAACTGAATTAGTTCAAATGTCACAGAAAAGTGACACAAATGAAAGCGAAGATACGTGTCTCAGGATAATGTTGCAGGATCCAATCTGGGTCAATCACCAGGACCAGAAGTGGTTTCGTCTTCTGAGCTTTCAGACTCGTGCATACTCTCTGCTAGAGAGAAGTTCCCCGAGGATGGGTTTCAGCATGAGTCCGAAAACTTGGAAGACAAAACCTCTTCTGGTCCCAGTGACCGACCCAGTTTGGATCCTGTGACAGAACAGTGACAGTTTGTAAGAAATTGTAACGATAATTAATTATCATTTGTTTAAACCATAAGTGCAAATATACTGAAGCAATTCTATACCAGCATATTCTCTGTGTTCCATTTTGATGTAGGATAGTAACTAACTAGCCAGGTGCATTTCTGCTGGATGGTGAAAAAGAGTCGATTCCATGCCTTGCCTTATGTAACCCTAATTAACAACAGAAAATTCTTCCATACTTAAACAATAATAGGTTTCAGCACAATAAAACTGGATTGAAAATGTTCTTTTTACAAAATGAATAGTATTAGGCCAATGATGTGGTAAAGCAGATTGACTTTAGAAAAACATTTGACTTTAGTAAGCAATTAGATTGGAGGTTTAAGACTGCAAATTGAATATTTTAATTAGCCTCACAATCAGTTACAATCTTACCTAACAACAGCTGAGCAGAGGGAGATTTTCCAATAGTTATATGCATTTAATAAAATAAAGCCTTTATTGAAAATCACATTAAAGTATATGGAGATGCAAATGTTATTGCTTAGTGTGCTGCTTTTTCATCTAATTCAACTATTTCAATATTGCTTAATACAAAAATGCTAAGAGTATCTGTTGCCTTAACTCTATAAGAAACATTATAGCACTTTGAATAAAAGTTGGTTATAAGAGTCTTTATTTTGTAAACTATACATGAACATAAAAAGAAAAACAGTATTTTAATGTTACATAAGATAATCATTAAATTTAATATTAAATCTATTTAATCAAATGCAAAGAAACTTTATTTCAATTAATTGCAGATTAAAAATTAGGAAAAGCGATAATGCAGAGTTGAAATTAAACAACTGCTTGCATAATTACACAGAGCTTTTCAATTTCATTATGGCATGAAGCCACAATTTGATATGAATGCAGGTAGTGGAATCTCAAAACGTTTACACAATTAACATGCTAACATAAATAAAGTGATTAAAATAATTTTGTCTATAGTCAATTTGTGAATGCAACTCTACTTAAGAATTATATGCATTCTATATGGTAATTATGTAAAAATTGGGGCAGAGGAAAAAAATATTCTCCATAACAGCAGCAGCACTTACAGTGATATAAAATTTGGAATTCGGAAGTGCTTGGCTACTGCCTCATAATTTTATTTCAGTATGCATGCTATAAATCTTTCTATTACTATTTTGCAAGGCACCTTACAATAGCTCCTCTAAGGTTTTGAACTAGTAGCAAAAAGGGATAAAATAGAAATGTTTAGGACCATTTAAAAATGAAAAAAAAAACATTGTTCAAAAAACAATTATCCACACATGTGGTCATCATTATCAGTTACAGTATCACAGAAACACAAACTTTATGGAAGGTTTTACTCACAAATCATCTGAAACTGATTTTATGATAGGGAAGTTTCAGAAATAAATATAAAATTGCCAAGCTAATTTCATACTTAACAAGCTTTATATGATTTTGACATGGACAAGAGAAAAGAACAAAATAAAATTCCTCAGTCTGTTTGTTGGGATCAACTGAATTTATAGCTCAGAAAGGCTAAACAGATTAATTTTTGAAAGGGGGTTATTTTTTGGTTAATTGTTGAACGGGGGAATACTATGGCAGTATTAGATTCGAAAATCTAAAAAGTTCCTGGAAGTCTGTGGTAGACCATTTCCATTTTGTTTCCCCCAAACAACATGGGCCTGTCCATATAGTCACTAGGAGTCAAGCTTTAGAGCAGGAGTTGGCAACCATAGCCCTTTTATGACTTGTGGATTTCAACTCCCAGAATTCCTGAGCCAGCCATGCTGGGAGTTGAAGTCCACAAGTCATAAAGGGGCCATAGTTCCCCACCTCTGCTTTAGAGAATGAATGTGTATCATTTCAAGATCCTAGTAATTTGGAAGTTGAAAACGTAACAGTTCAAAACACAAAAAGAGTACCTGGCACTTTGTGTCCTCTTATAGTTTCTCTGCTGCTCTAATATATAGTAAGCTGATGACGTTATATAGTCTTGACTAAAATTTCCTTCTCTTGCTCATGCACATTCTGAAAAATGTCCCTGTGATCTACATCATGATTAAGCTGCTTTATAATGGAGCACGGGTCTGCTGGAAGTGTGCTTTTACGTATGGATTCTCAAACAGCAGTTGTCCTTAAAAGTTATCTAGGGCGGTTTGCTTGTTGTTTACTACCTCACAAATCTCAAGCATCTGTTGTTTTTTTTCCTTGAGGCTATACTCCAGTGCATTTTCTTCTGCTGAGTGGTATATAAAAACAACACATAATATAATGCTTTTCATTTAAACGAAGAATGTCCAGCTGCAGTGTTTCAAATAATCATACAAAATATACATGTAGATTTGATTCCATTTGACCTTTGAAGATAGAAGAATTTTCTGCGGTAGCATCTTGTAAATTTTAGAGACAAATTAGTCACAGCTAAGAAAATCAAATATATCCCTCATGGTCATCATCATCATCATCACCCTCATCTTCATCATCATCTTCTATTTCATCTTCATCATTCATGATATCATCATCCTCATCATCGGTCCATTCATGGAAATCACCACTGGCAAAATCCCCTGACGTCTCTAAATCTACACCATGAAGAGGAAATATATATCAATATCTAATACATATATAGTTATGTTTCTTTGTGTTAAGCGTTCCTACAGGACTGTTATTTTATTTATTTTCTTGGATTTAAACTCAACCTTAGAGAGCCAGTTTGGTCTAGTGGTTAGAGAACTAAGCTAGAAAGCAGGAAACATGAGTTCTAATCCTGCCTTAGGCATGAGAGTGTTTTGGAGACTTTAGGCTAGTCATTCTTTCTCAGCCCAACCCACCTCACAAGATTGTTGTTGTGGGGAAAATAGGAGAAAAAGGTGTGTTGGATATGTTCATTGCCTTGAGTTATGAGTTATTTGGGGGAAATAAATAAAAAAATAAATGAAAACTCAAGGCGGGTTACTTATTAAAAATCAAAAACAATTAAACCAAAAGCAAAAGAAAATGATCACGAATGTCCAGAAAAACACAACACAATGCATTTCAAAATAGAACAATAACAAAAATATTAAAATCAACAAGGAACTTAGCAAGCATCCTGTCTCCAGGCCTGAAAGCAAAACCAAGTTTTCAAACATTTATAGAACAACCTCAGGGTGAGATTTGGGGTTCCAGAAGGCAAAAACAACTGGAGTTAGGTGATTTTTCAGATAACCAGGCCCAGGACTATAAGAGATTTTCTAAGTGATAATCCTCAACTTAAATTGCACACAAGCTGGCTGGCAACCAGTGCAACTCACAAACTAGCAATGGCATACAGATGCATTCTGATATACAAATACCATCCTGTGTTGCCATATTTTTAACCATGTGTAGCTTCCAAATAATTTTCAAGGGCAATCCCATCTACAGCATGTTGAATTAATCTAGTCTTGAGACTAGGGCATGATTGACTTTCTGACCCATCTCTCAATCTATAAAAGGGCACAACTGGTGCACCAGATTAATCCATGCAAAGGTCTTCCTCCCAAAGCTGCCACTTGCTCTTCAAGATACAGATTAAGATAAATGAGAAAGTGTCAGTCCGATGTCTTCTTTGAATGTGACACGTACCGTATATTACCTGAGGCACATGTTCAATTCTCAGCCCCCAAATCTTTTCCAAATTAATCTACAAATCAGCCTTTCTCAATGTAACATAAAGTGGTAGAGCTAGAAGTTGTGACTTAATATACTGTATGTGGAAGACCCTGAAAAAATTAATTTAGATTAAAAATCTTCAAGATTAGCTATTGTAATGCTAGAATTAGCACACAGTTTTAATGGGGAAAAGGGAGATTTTGGAGACTTACCACAATCTGCAGCACCATGTGTTCGGGATCCTGTTACCTCATTGCCATATCTGTCAACACACCAGCACTGGCCTGCAGTTCCATGACACTGAGTTGGTTTATAGTAGCCATCTTCATCACATAAAGGAATATATTGCCCTGAACAAGACCCAAAAACACAAATATCTTGCAACATTTGTGGCTTTTATATTATGACTCCAGTGAAGCATTTTGTAAAGAAGCTTACAACATTTAATGGATATTTACTTCAGTATAAGCACTTTTTCTCCTGAATTTCTTTTAAATATCAAGTCAACATGTCATGAAAGAGATTGGTTGCTATGCAAAAGAAAAAAAGGAAAAAAGAAAAACCTGGCACAGTTTAGGGATAATGAAACAGACTACAACTCATTCCAGAATATGTAAAGTTGATTATTTAAGAGTAAGCAGACATCATGACAATTGGAAAGTTAATGCAAGACCAAAAACTGGAATAATCAAATTAAGGAGTGACTGAATGGTCCTATAGATTTCAGCTGTACTCTTTGTATGTGTGTATATATATGCTTTATAGGTACCAAATGTCACTTCATAGACAAAGTCACGCCCCACAGATAATGTAATACATACATTATATTAAATGTTTTAATTGGTTGATCTTTTCTTCTAAACACTTCCCTACTAATTTGACACATGAACTTTGAAAATTATTAATTATAGTAACATTTTTTCTGGAAAAAAATAATTAAAATGTATTTTTCTTATATCCTCTATTGATAAATATAGGGTCTCTCTCTCTGTGTACACAGTAATGAAGGAACTTATGTGTGTGCAGATCTGTGTGACTGTTGTTAAAGGTTCCATGATTTTTTTTTAATCTGTAAGCTACTATAACAAAAATATTGCCCTAGTATTGAATTTTATTTTTCTTATCATATTGCATGATTCACTGAATGAATGAAAAGCTAATAAATCCTGGGTTGTATAAACAGAGGCATAGAATCAAGATCACGCAAAGTATTAGTACCACTTTATAAAACCCTAATAAGACCACACCTGGAATACTGCAAACAATTTTGGTCACCATACTACAAAAAAGATATTGAGACCTTGGAAAAAGTTCAGAGAAGAGCAACTAAAATGATCAAAATGCAGACTAAAACATATGAAGAACAGTTGCAGGACTTGGGTTTGGCTAGTCTAAAGAAAAGAAGAAACAGGGGCGATATGATAGCAGTATTCCAGTATTTGAGGGGCTGCCACAAAGAAAAGGGCATCAAACTATTCTCCAAAGGACCAAACGGCAGACAAAAAACAATGGTTGGAAACTGATCAAAGAGAGAAGCAACCTGGAATTAAGGAGAAACTTCCTAACAATTAACCAGAGGAATGGCTTACCTTCAGAAATCATGGGCGCTCCATCACTGGAGATTTTTAAGAAGAGGCTAGAGTAGTCACTTGTCTGAGGTGGTATAGGTTCTCCTCCAAGGTTCCTTCCAGCTCTATTCTATTCTATTCTATTCTATTCTATTCTATTCTATTCTATTCTATTCTATTCTATTCTATTCTATTCTATTCTATTCTTAGTGTTTTAAAAGTAAAATGGTCATTCTAGCAATAGTTTAAAATAGCAGCACTATCTTCAAGAGGAGGCACGGTGGGTCAGTGGCTTAAAAGATTTGGGAGAAAGTCTGTGCTCCGGCAGATTGAGTCCTGCCACAAGTGACAGTGAGCTCCCATCACGTGCCTCAACTCCTACCAACCTAGCAGTCTAAAAACATGTAAATGCAAGTAGATAAATAGAGAGTACTTCGGTGGGAAGGTAACAGCATTCAGTATTTTGCCGTATGCTTTGCGCTAGGGCATGAGGTCATGCTTGCCACATGACTACGGAAATGTCTTTGGACAGCACTGGAGATGAGCACTGGAGATGAGCACTGCTACGACTCACGGATTAAGACGTGCAGAGCCATCTTCAAACTGATAATGAAAGAATTTTAATAGCTTTCAAAGTGTTTATACATTCTGTTACTATAATTTTGGGTCATTAATTTAGGATTCATGTTAATTTTGTATTGCAGTTTCACTAGAATTATTATGTAATCAATAAAAGCTTCAAAAAGTAACAATATAACTTACCTAGAAACTTCTTTCTCCCTTGCTGTTTGTGAATGTTGCTAAGCAATGACTGGCAAGGTGGATCTAGAATAACATTAGGCACATTAAAATTTAGCCAAGTATGACAACTGAAGAAACTTTTGCTCAATTTATAAGTTTCTTTCAAATATTTAAAAATATTTGATTTTCATTATAAACGTCTTATCCAGACGTTAGTCACCAAACTTGGTTTGCAAACCATTTTTCTAGACTGGACTAAGGATATATTCTGATTCTGATTATCCAGATTTGTACTGAAACGTCATAGAAAAACCTTTCCATACATATTGATACATTTGGAACCACTGGGCTGAAGAAGTTTCTTTTAAACAAAGTATGACAATTACAGATTTGCTCAGCTATTTACATATCACTTCTGGTAACTAAATATATATGTAATTATTATTAATAGTAGATATCATCCAGTAGGCCTAACTTCTTTGAATTTGTTTAGTTTTTACAAAGGTACATTCAGGAATGTCATTATATCATTATATTTTCCACTAATGAATTCTATTAAAATAATTAATGTATATAGAGTATATTTTAGATTCCAAAAGAACCCCATTCTGTTTACTCTTGTAAATTTTATTTCTATTGTTTCATGTATTTATATGTGTGTGATAACATGTGTACATACATTTACTTAACCAAACTATACTAAATTTGACAACCAGGAGAGTTTTAAAACATACCGATATTTAATCTGTCAAAAATAGATATTATATCATAACTGACATTTTAAAGTATTACAGAAGCAATATTGAAAAAGAGCAGAGCATATTTATTTACAGTAGCTGAAACTGCCGGTAACTATCTGCAGAAGCAAAACATTAGTCACATATCTGCATCCCAAGGAGAAAATACAAAAATACAAAAACTTCTGACTTCCATTGAGAGAATTACTCATTGAAACCAACGTTTGACTAGATCAGGGGTAGTCAACCTTGGCTCTTTTATGACTCGTGGACTTCAACTCCCAGAATTCCTGAGCCAGCTAAGCTGGCTCAGGAATTCTGGGAATTGAAGTCCACGAGTCATAAAAGAGCCAAGGTTGACTACCCCTGGACTAGATTATGCCTTTTTGTACACGATTTGCCATTGTATTTTTTGAGAATAAATCCCCAGGAATAGGATAGGGAAGTCTATCAAGCTGTCCAGTGCAAGACAGAATGGAATGGGACAACTCGCTGCTGCCTACTTGCTGTGGCCAACTCGCCATCGGACAAATTGCCGTGGCCAACTCACCAAGAGCTCACCAAGAGACACCTCGCCGTGGCCAACTTGCCACAGGACAACTCACTGTGGAACAATTCAACGATTCAATTTATTTAAAATACTTAAAGAATGATTTTAATTTTGTCATTCACATTGCATTTTATCCCTCCTTTTGCAACATTTATTTAATTGTTTTATTCCATGATTTCTTTGATATTAGTGTAATTCTTGTCCTGCAGTGAGTTGGCTGTGGCAAGTTGACTGAGACAAGTTGGGCCATGGCGAGTTGTCCTAGACCAGGGGTTGGCAACCTTGGCTCTTGGAATTCTGGGAGCTGAAGTCCACGAGTCATAAAAAAGCCAAGGTTGCCTACCTCTGTCCTAGACCAAGACAGAACCATTCCCTAATCCTTGATCTTCTGCTTAAAAATCACTACTGCACCATGCAGATGGTGATATTGGTGGGTTGAATCAGACACCAAACAAGTAACACTTGGGATATTTTCTTAACACTGTTGTAATGAATCTAGGATTGGGCAATGCATGTATATTGACTCTTTTGTTGTTGTTGTTGCACTGTATTTTCAATAACCAGATTAAACTGCCATAAGGCATCTTTTCCCCCCTTTTTTCTATAGCTTTCAAATGTTTGAATGTTATTTTAATTCCTCACCTTGCTGCCTTTGGAAACAGTAGCACCATTCATTGTTTGATATTAAACTGTCCTTGTAAGTGTCACAAGAATTGAAGAATGCCTTGGTGCACTGCTCATTCTTGTCAAGATATATACTTCCAAGTTCTGATTGGTCCAAAAGTAGGTCATAGTTTGTATCAAGTCTGTTAAACATCCAGCCAAGAGAGTCCTTGCAAATTGGTAAAATGCTGGTATCAAATCCTAAGAGACAAAGAGACCAAGCAATTAATTCACTAATACAGGCATAGCTGACACACATAGCAACAGAATCAATGGTGTCCTTTCTCATGGAAACTGTTTTATAGCAAAAAACTAGATCGGGTCTGTGCTAACAGCGTTTAGCAAGGCTACTAGATGATGCAAAATTTGAAAGGACTACTAAATAGCAGCAACACTAGTTCTTTGCTCTAATGTTTTGCTGTTATCCACCTGGAATTTTGCAAAGTAGTCTTATTGCTACTTAGTATTTTATCATTTGTTTCCCCAATTTATCATGTATCTAGTTCAAACACTCTAAGTTATCTAACAAGTAAATATTTTAGACATTATTTAAAAGAGATCTACTAATTGGCAACTTCAAAAATTAATAACATGAATTGCAATTAAAATTAATTCATTAAAAATCCAGCTAAAGGGCCTTATGGCATGATCTTCAACTACCAAAAGTTCTGCAGGTTTCTAGCATTCTATAAAACATTATTAATATATGAATCATCATGGCTTGGATGTCTGTGTAAGAAGTTCCAGAGGAATTGGGCCACCTTTAAGCAAAGCTGCTTCCAGATTATAGACCCTCTATAAAGTGATAACTGTAGGCACTGCATGGCTGAATTGGAGCAGATGGACAGATTCCCTCTGGAGAAGATGATCCTGTAGGTAACGCAGATCCTATACAGTAGGCTTTATGGGTTATTAACAGCAATAAATTGTTAACTGATTGAACTGAACTTGGAAAACACTTGACAACTAATGTAAGTAACATCTGCAACATATATATATAATATGTTATATTGCTAAAATATTTTGCAGCTGCCAAATATGAAGTCCTTGATGGTCTCTGAACTTGGTGGTTAGAGAGCATCAAGGACCCCACAGTACAACTTGAACTACAAATATTTTCTTCTATTGATGGAATACAGATCACTACATTCTGCACCAGTATAATATCTGGTTTATTTTCAAGGGCAGTTTCATGTGGAGCATGTTGTACTACTCCAATTGCATTAAGAACATGAATAATTAGATGTCTTGCCACTTTGTCACAGAAAACTGAAAGCAATCATGCAGCCCATCCTTCCCTCTAGATATGGCTCCTGTATTTCATCTCACATATTTCTTTAGTAAATTAAATCTGCCGAAGATTACCTCCAGTATTTCCATCATTTCCATATTTCAGAGTTTGCTGAGATTCATGGCAGAACTGCCTGCCATTCTGCTAAGGAAATATCCCAAGTGTCTTCTGGAAATCATACAGATCCATATGGCATTTACTATGGATCACATATTTATAGACTATTTTAAGAAATAGAAGGCTCTAGCAAAGTTATTATTGCATGTCTATATTCCTTCTTTGTTCTCCTCTGTATTGAACAGAAAAAGAACAGAACAGGAGCATACTTCACAGCAAGAGCTTCAACATCTGAACTCGCGTGTTCTTTGAAAATCGCCCATATCCCTATATGAACTTTAAAACAATGTTAACAAACAGGAAAAATACAATAAAAACGAAATATAATTTTAGTAAGAAATGCAGCAGAATTTCACAAAAGAACGTATACGAGTTTTATACTGTATTTCCTTCAATTTTTTTTTCTCATGTTCAGTTTATATTATATTTGCTCTGGATTATGTTAGAACAGAGATTTTCTTCAGGATGAAAAACATTATTGAACTAACCATTTGAAAAGGAAAGTAGGCCATTAGAAAGTTAAAAAAAAGGAAGGTCCTTCATATATTTCATTGAGATAAGCTAATGCAAGTTAAAATACACATATGTCTCTTTGGAAAAAAGCCTTGATGAGTCAGATTTAAACTATTCTTCTCTTTGTGTTGTTTTTGAAAGTGCTCATTGGGGGGGGCAGGAACAACAGTGGGCTGGTCATAAAATGGGCCTTTTACCAATTTTGTATATACAGCAGCCCATTAATTTCATTTTGTTCTGCTTCCTTCCTTTCACAGAAAATGCAACATTCCAGAGATTACTATGAATATCTTTACATTTTTTAAGCCTTGGTATTCCCACTACAGTATTAGCAATTATGACGCATTAAAAGAAAGCTAAAATATGCCCAAAGATATAGGTAGTCCTCGATTTATGATCACAATAGAGCCCAAAATTTATGTGGCTCATATGAACCAGTTGTCAAACATCTGAATGTAAATCACATGACCCTGGGGATGCTGCAGCAGTCATAAGTGTGAAAAAGGGTCATAAGTCACTTTTTTCAGTGCCGTTATAACTTTGAATGGTCACTAAATAAACTATTGTAAACCGAGGATTCTTTTTTTTAATCTATAAGGATAATAGTAAACCCCAAAGTTGCATGCATAATAAACAGGTGACTATTTCTTTGTCCTTGATCAATATCTTTTCCAGATAGTGATATAGGAATGATTAAGTTCTTATGGGATATTGAAAAAAGAAGCTGGCATTAAACACTGATAAGCAGAGAAAGCAGCAGAAGATATAGTAGCTAATGAACTGAAGCAAATTAAATCTATGAATAAAACAGGGCCCAAGGGAGGTATTTGCCGGAGGGATATGCCTGATGGTGAGTGCCTGGGGGCCCTGGGGACCTGTGTGACTGGGCCTGGCGTGCCTGGAGGCCTACACTGCCGGGGCTGGCCGACTTTGACTGCAACTCCCTCCCCCCCCCTTTTTTATGGGGGGTTAAAAGATTTATGAACTATGCTGCCTTCTTCCAATTCATCTAACCCCTCGACCACCACCACGAGGACTTTCCCCCTTCCCGACTCTGCTGTTGGACCTCCTGATACGATTCGGGACTGTACTCCAGGAGGGAACTGCTGGCCCTGCGCGACTCCCCCATCGCGCAGGCATGGCCCAACACGATTCCAAGGGCCGGCCTTGATGAAGGGGTTTGGAACCCCGAGAGGTGGCACTCAGCGTCAGCATTGAGGGATCTAAGAAAAAGGAAACTATATGCCTTCTTAGAGGGGTGTTTTTCTGAATTTTTAGGGGGTTCGGGGTTGGCCCGAGGGGAACCAGGGGAGTCCTCTCGGAGGCCAAGGCCGGTCCTGTCTGGGGGGTGCGGAGGGGTAAGGGAGGAGACTGGGGGGCTGGCGGAGGGTGGTGTGATAGGTACGGTCAGTGGGAGGGGCAGGTATGGCGGGAGCAGAGGACCATATCGGGTTTTGGGAGCACGCACACGCTGCTTACAAGCTTGTGGGTGCTCTGATCCTCAGAGCTCTGCTCGATCTCCAGGGACCTTAGATCCTCCGGCCCGGGTCCATCGGCTGATGTTGTGCAACGCCAGGTCTGTGGTAAATAAGGCCCCCCTCATTCAAGAACTTATTCACGAGGGGGGAGCGGACCTGGCGGGTATCACCGAGACCTGGTTGGGCATAGAAGGGGGAGTTCCCCTTGTTGATCTGTGCCCACCAGGTTTCCAGGCATTCCATCAGCCGAGGGCCCGGGGTAGGGGTGGGGGGGTGGCGGTCATTATAAGGGAGAGCATGTGTCCAAGGGAGACCACTGTGCCTCAGATAGACGGTGTTGAGTCCCTCCTTGTGAAATGGGGGCAAGGGGTGCAAGTGGGCCTGTTGATAATATACCTGGCCCCCTGCTATATGTCAACGGCCCTGCCTGAGCTAGCTGACGTGATAGCCGCGGTGGCGGTGGAGACCCCCAGACTTATAGTCATGGGGGATCTCAACCTGCCATCGGCAGGCGAAACGTCAGCGGTGGCTCGGGAGTTCCTGGCCTCCATGACGACCATGGACTTGACCCAATTAGTTCATGCACCCACTCACACAGGAGGACACACACTGGATCTAATTTTTGTCTCTGGCCAGTGGCAAAATGATCTGGAAATGGGGGAGATAGTCATAGAGCCCTTGTCATGGTCAGATCATGCACTCCTGAGGATGGACTTCCGGACCGCTCCCCCTCGCCGCAGGGAGACGGAACCGCCTAGATGGTTCCGTCCCAGGCTCCTGATGGACCCGGAGAGGTTTCTGACGGAGCTTGGGCCATATCCGGAGGCGTTAGGTCACGACTCGGCGGAAGATCAGGCTGCGGCCTGGGATGCGGCCGCAGCCGCAGCACTGGACCGAGTCGCGCCGCTGCGGCCTCTGACCCGTCGTAGATCCCAACTAGCCCCTTGGTTTACTGAGGAGCTGAGGGAGATGAAACGCCGGAAAAGACGCCTAGAGAGCAGTTGGAGGACGTCCCGAACCGAATCCGACCGAACACAGGTAAGGAGACATATTAGATCTTACCTTGTGGCGATGAGGGTGGCGAGGTCTAATTACTACTCCACCCTCATTGCGTCATCAGATAACCGCCCAGCCTCCCTCTTCAGGGTGACCCGCTCCCTTCTTCAATTGAGGGGGGGG
>NW_015387193.1:381830-411954 GCF_001527695.2 Protobothrops mucrosquamatus | reverse complement strand
GCTGCCGGTGGCCTTCCGGGTGCGCTTCAAGGTGCTGACTATCATCTTTAAAGCGCTCCATGGCATCGGACCTGGTTACCTTCGAGACCGCCTCCTGCCACAGATTACCCCCCACCGACCTGTACGCTCCCACAGAGTGGGTCTCCTCAGGGTGCCGTCAGCCAGACAGTGCCGGCTGGCGACCCCAAGGGGGAGGGCCCTCTCTGTGGGAGCTCCCACCCTCTGGAACGAACTGCCCCCAGAGATCAGGGCGATCCCTGATCTCCCTTCCTTCCGCCGCGCCCTCAAGACATGGTTGTTCCAGCTTGCGGGACTGGCCTAAGGGATTTTAAAGGGGTTTTAATTACTTTTAATTGGATCAGATTTAAATATTTCTTTTTAATTAATTTTAAATGTGTACTGTATTTTTGCATTTTATCGGATTGTTAGCCGCCCTGAGTCCGTAAGGAGAAGGGCGGGATATAAATTTAATAAAATAAATAAAATAAAATAAATAATAAAAGTCTGATACCCTGATCACTGCCATAGCATGTGCCACAATGGATAAGCACAGTTCTCAGAATAGTAACAAAATATTAGATAACTTTACGCAAACCACTTCCTATTTCTGTCAGAGAGACAAAATGATTAGTTACCCAGCACTGTTTAGCCTGTGATTAAGGAGTAAAAATAAACATTAAAGAACAATAATTAAGACAATAATTAAAACAAGAAAAAAGTTAAGGAAATGATTGGTCCATTAATGGAAGAAACTGGCAAGAAGGTGACAAGCAATAGGGACAAAGCAGAACTACTTAACTCGTTTTTTTGCATCCGTCTTTACACAAAGGGAAAAAACAGTCCAACCTATCAAAAACAGTACCATAAAAAACAGATTAGAAACACAAGTTAAGATAGGCAAGAAAATGGAAAGTGAGCACATGTCCACCCTAGACGAGTTCAAATCACCAGGACGAAATAGATTACACCCCAACGTTCTGAAGGAACAGGCAGATGTGATCTCAGAACCACTGAACTATATCTTTCAAAGATCCTGGAGCACTAGGAAACTACCAGAGGACTGGAAAAGTGCTGATGTAGTTCCCATCTTCAAAAAAGGGAAAAATGGTTCCAGGAAGCTACAGATCTATCAGCCTGAGCTCAATACCTGGGAAGATTCTGGAAAAGTTAATCAAGCAACGAATCAGCGAACACCTAGAGGCAAACAAAGTCATTACCAAAAGCCAACATGGGTTTGTCAAAAACAGATCATGCCAGACAAATCTTATTGCATTTCTGACCAGGTGACAAAATTAGTGGCGCCCCAGGGTTCATCTTCATCAATGATTTGGATGAGGGGATAGATGGGGAGCTTATCAAATTTGCAGATGACACCAAGCTGGTAGGAATAGTCAACACTCTAGAACATGGGTAGGCAACCTTGGCTCTTTTATGACTCGTGGACTTCTACTCCCAGAATTCCTGAGCCAGCCAAGCTGAGAGAAAAGGGAGAGGTTTCCAAGCTGAGCCATGCTGGCTCAGGAATTCTGGGAGTTGAAGTCCACGATTCATAAAAGAGCTAAGGTTGCCTACCCCTGCTCTAGAAGATAGGCGTAAGATACAGAAGGATCTTGACAGCTTGAACATTGGGAGCTATCTAACAAAATGAAATTCAATGATGAAAAAAGTAAAGTTCTACATTTAGGCAAGAAAAACCAAATGCACAGGAATAATATAGGTGGTACCTTGCTCAACAGTAGTAACCGTGAGAGGGATCTTGGAGTCCTAGTGGACAATCACTTAAATATGAGTCAGCAGTGTGCTGCAACTGCCAAAAAAGACAACCCAGTGCTAGGCTGCATTAATAGAGGGATAGAATCAAGATCACGTGAAGTGTTAATACCATTTTACAATGCCTTGATAAGGCCACACTTGAATACTGCATCCAGTTTTGGTCACCACTAGAAAGAGTACAGAGAAGATGATCAGGGGACTGGAGGCTAAAACATATAAGGAACCATTGCTGGAATTGGGTATGTCTAGTTTAATGAAGAGAAGGATGAGGGGTGACATAGCAGTGTTCCAACATCTCAGGGGTTGCCACAAAGAAGAGGGAGTCAAGCTCTTCTCCAAAGCATCTGAAGGCAAGACAAGAAACAATGGATGGAAACTAACCAAAAAGAGAAGCAACCTAGGACTAAGGAGAAATTTCCTGACAGTTAGAACAACTAATCACTGGAACAACTTTCTTCCAGAAGTCGTGAATGCTACAACACTGGAAGTTTTTAAGAAGAGACTGGACAACCATTTGTCTAAAATGGCATAGGGTTTTCTGCCTGAGCAGGGAGTTGGACAAGGTGCCTTCCAACTTTATTATTATTATTATTATTATTATTATTATTATTATTATTATTATTATTATTATTATTATTATTATTATTATTATTATTATTATTATTATTACTGTTGTTATTATTGTTATTGTTACTACTACTACTACTACTACTACATGCACGTGTGAAGCTCTTGTTCTTATCAGGAGAAAATGCTTAAATTCAAACCAAAATGTATTTGAAATTTGGGTGAAAAAAGAATTGTAACTAGGTATATAATAGCTGCTTTAATCAGGCTGGGATCAATTTGTCATCTTTCAAAAGGATGCTTTCATGAGTATATGATACACTTTAGACTGAGATTTTTCTGTTGCAATAAATAGATTCTCAGAAGCTCACAACATATTACAAAACCATACATATAAAACACAACACATTGCAGAAACTTACCAGGAAAAAAACACCAATAGATATATCTACATTATGTAAACTATCATCAAACTTTACAAAGGCTTTTCTAAATCAGACAAAGCCAGTCCCAACAAGGGAATAAAAGGGAATTTCATCATATACACAACCTCAAAAAATGCTTGGCAATTGCATATAAGAAAAATACAAAATATATGAATAAGATTTGGTTGTCTTCCTGAAATCAGACAAATTGATAGCTTGTGAAAACTCAACTAATGTGGAGACTTTCCACCTACCAAGCATTTGGGTCGTTGTATATTTATTTCTAAAATTTCCAAAATAAGAACACATTTTATATAATCAATTTGCAATGATCAACGTTATAAAACTTATTTTTGATGAAAATGGTTTTCACTGTATTTGAGTTTTTCCTCACTTAGCATACCGTAACTTCAATTTTAAATGCAGATAACCAGTAGAAATGCAAGCAGTTTTAGTTCCTATTATATTCAGTGCCATTTGGATCTTCCTTCTGCTCTTTCTGAAAGCTTTTTAAACTAAATGCCTTCCAAGATGGAAGCTCATTTTCCAGTATGATATCGATACTGTCATGGTTATAAATATCCATTTGGTTTTCTTGGAAGAATATTGGATCAGGTTGTTGTTGTTTCCTTGTGGAGAGTTTAGTTCCTCATCCACGATTCATCACAATTGTGGATGAATTCTTGGGGGGAGGGGAGTCTACATTCTCAACAATAGAACTCATAGCATTATTGAACAATCTTCTTCACCATTACAATGTAGCAATCCATGAAAGGGGCTGAATCAAAACATTGCTTTGAAATCTATTCTATTTAATATGGTTTAAACAAAGGGTGATAGTTATTTTTAAACAGTGAGAGGTATGAAGAAAGCTTAGTTCTTTCATTTTGTTCTATCCTTGTAAGCAGCACAGGGTCAGTGTGAGTTGGGCAGCCAGATATATTTTCTTAATAAAAATAAATAAATAATTTTGGAACAGGAATTAAAGGAATAGTCTGTTCAGTTTTACCACTTGATATCATGTTCAAATATTCCCTTTCCTGCCAATGAATAATATAAACCTGGATCCTGTGTGTACCGGTCTCACTACTACTGAATTATAATGCAATGATGCATAAATTATATATGCACTGTTGTAATCACACAAAGAAATAAAATACAATTAAAATAATAGAATTTATAACGAATGCAAATCTGTACAAATAAGTACCTGACATTAAACCGACATGAACAAATATTCAGAATATCTAAAAGTGTAAATAATGAAACTAACAAGGAAAGCAGTTATCAGCAGAAAATGCATATTAAACAACAGGAATTGGCTTGTTGTATTACTGAAGAGTCCAGTTTTAATGCTTGCAAAATCTGCTAAGTAGATTTTTCCTCTGTAGGCTTCCCAATGTTCTTCAGTAGGAAATCCATTGTCAAGCATGTCACTGTTCATAACCTCATAAGCACAGCCTAGAAATAATTATAAATTCTGCTAATTTTGATTTTATTTCTCTGCTATGATAGTACCATTTATTAACAATTGTATGTTACCATATGCTATTGAATACTATCTGCCACTTCAGTCCAGTTCTGTCCAGTGCTGTCTGACAGCAAAGTAACATTTATCAGTGAAATCAATTCTACCTAATATAATTCCATACTCCAAAAACTGGAGTTGTGTCCTGAGAGTTGATATCTGTAGAATATAAATAATTATGCTTGTGTAAAATCCCATTTCCGTTTTATGTATGTATAAAATATATAAACTTGTTGGAAGAAAAGTCTTCATCATGGTCCAGTCCAAGCCGGGGATAAACAACATGGCGACTGCTTTAGAGAGAAGGTTGCAGTTTATTGAAGAACCAGACAGAAAGATGGTTATGGCAGGAAAGAGGAGAGAAAAGGGCTGAGCACATGTGGGGAGTGGGTTTTTATACCCTCTGGAGCCTTTTGTTTGGAGTTGCTTCCTGTTCCTGTGGCATGAACTTTGACCTGAGTCTGAGTGTGCTTTTCTGGTATTCTGATGGTGATAGGCTAATCCTATTATGTCCCAAAGGTCATATCCTGCTTCCCTGGTGCTGGTGATAATGACTCTTACGAGTTTGGATGGGGTATGTAGATTTTAGGTCTTTGTCTTCTTAATCTCCTAGCTCCCTGGATTTACATCTGCATCTCTATAGAGCTGGTTTCTGCTTGGGGATATTAAGAAAACTGGGCATGCTTCCCTGCCTCTTTAAGATCCTTGGAGGAAATATATTTTTCAGCCCTTTTAATATTTCCTTCTCTGGGGGGCTGACTTCCCACAAACTTATCGTACATTAAATCCCTTTCCTATTTTATGCACATGTGCAATGTGCATAAAATATATATGCATACATGAAACCCCATTCAGGTTTAATGGGCATGCTGCTTTAACAGAAAGACATTAATTAATAGTACTGTATACAGAGTGCTATATCCTAGCAGTTGAATGAAATGGCCTAGCAATCCATTCATTCATTAATTCATTCATCACACTTATAAGGGTGCAGAACCTGTTGATAAATCTAGGTGTATATTGTTCCGTGCTAATACATATACATGTTTCTATTATCTGCAGGGCAACGTTTTAAGAACATGAATTTATCGAAAGCATCCTAGAAAGGGTTTAGGAAATAAAATTTGAAGTTTAATGAGAAATAAAAATTTCTTCTAAATCAGAGATTCTTCCAGAGACATATTAAAAATTGTTAAGTGCTTACTGCTTCTTTCAGGCCTTTGCAAAAGTCTAGCTCTCTTCTGAACTCCACTCTCGTGAAGGGCCTTGAACCAGTCTCGCAATCGACTTGCAACTTCTCTGAACTCCAAGTCACCACACGCTGAAAAGCAAAATAGAACGCCCTTTAATCTCCACAGGCTGCCTAAAAATTAAATCTTTCATATTGTAAATAAATGGAAAGTAGCCATAGGCAATCATTTTGTTACGACTTCAATTCCCTCTTTCTATTTTCTATAAAATTTTTATAAAACGCAATTTACATAAAGTCTTTGAAAAGTTTTATTTGCAATTATTCCTTTATAAATTATTTATAACCCTTTAAAATTACAAAATAAAACCACAAAAAGGGTCTTATTGAATCTGCCTAGGTTTCTATCTCATTCAAATTTCCATGTCACACAGTGGCCAACTGGATATATTTGGAAAGGACGTAGCCATTGATTATAATCACTGGCAGTGAATTTATCAAATGTGCAACACGATAGAAAACTCTTTTGTCTATCAAACTCTCTATTTGGCTTCAATGAAGTTCAGGTTTTATGAAAAAGAGATAAAAATATGCTATTTAAACTAAACATGATTTTTTTAGATATATATCATATTTCCCAAAATTTTTGTTCCAAGAACCATAGTTACGGACCTTTCAAAATCTCACAGCAAAATTATTATGTGTTTCTGATTATAGTTGGTTTTCACTGATATAAGGATACAAATGATATAAATTAACAGTTCTACATGCAGTTACTGCTAAAATCACGATAAAACAAAGGAGGTCTATTAAGTATCTTAATAGGTTTCCATCTTGGTGACCCCTTGTGTGTTTGAAACATTATGAATAAATGAAGTTATGATATTGATGTATTAACCACATTACATTTTTATAAATTGAAAGCTAGAATAATATATAATAAAGAGTTTCAATATTTTTTTTACCATAAACAAGAAATTTATTATAATAAATTATAAAGTATAATTATAATAATAAATTAACCGATCTATCAAGAAACCACTGACCATTACAGACCTGTACTTTCTTCCTACCAGCTCTAGCTAAGATTCTGCTGCTATCCAAGTATTTAGTAGTTAACCATTTCCATTTGCTAAAGAGTACTGAACTAAATTATATATTTAGATTCCAGATAACACAAACCTCCGAATACTTCAAAGAATATTTTTTTAATCTGTTCCCCCAAACAAACAAACAAACAAACAAACAAAAATGCACAAACTACAACAATTAGGAGCAGCTTGGAATAGTTTAATTTGGAAGAAGAGAGTATGGCAATACTCTTGTCCTCCAGTTCTGTAACATCCTAATGTTTGTTTTAGATGTGATGAACACAGGAAGAAGATAAAAAGAAAAACATTAAATTATATTGAATGTACAGAGCAACTGACTATGGCTGGTACCTGTACAGCTGACAAAACAAACCTGAAAGTTAGGAATAATATTAGGAATAGATTAGATGACTATTTAAACTTGTCAAGACTGATTTGCACTTTCATCTATATTCCTCTTTGCTCGCAGCTTCACACAAAAAAAGGAGGACATGTGATGGAATTCAAGGATGGGGGGAATTGCATCTGACCATCGTCTGTTCCCGTGGGACAGTGCTCCAACCCAAGGATACATCGAGCAGATGGACTAGTGTGGCTGGCTAGTTCCCGTAACAAAATGAACAGAAGTGATTGGTGGACATAACGGACTGTAGGTGGCCCATATGGAAACTGGGGAATTAACTATGCTAGCTTTTGCACGGGAAACCCAGAGGTGGTTTTGCTTTGACTGTGCCAATATGGTACACTCAGTAAAGTTTATACCCTTGGTAAAATAATATCTCAGGAGTTTCTTTTTCTGGATTCGCCAACTGGACAGTTGACAAAACTAGTTAAGAGTAGCAGTCCTTAAGAGAAAAAAACATACTGACACTACTGGCTCTACACTGCCTAATTATATGGCTAAATATGTAACAGTAAATAATGCAATTAAGTTCTTGGGCTCTGCTACTGCCAGAATGCCAGATTGAGCTTGCAGCATACTAAGCATTACATGTACTTACTCCAAATTGCAGAGTTTAGTTTTCTCCTTCAAATGAAAAATCTGTTTCTTTTTATGAAGGCACGCTCCTTAAATTATATAGTACATATTGGTCTCTATTGATTTAAAATAGGTCAAGATGAGGTAATTCAGACTGATATTTCAACCAACAGTTTGGCAGATGAATCATTAATGACAAAGACAGACTGTAAAGGTTCTAGAAGGTTATACAGTAATCAAAAATGCATATTAAATCAGATGAATCCACTCAGGAACCTGTCAAGAAGTGCCTTCCTTTTGGTATAATACTGAGTTGTGCTCTTGCAATCAATTCCAGCAACCACTAAAATAATAAGTATGGATAAATAAGGTTCCCAGGTCAAATGCTATTTTAGTTGACCATCTTAAAAGTCTAGACTGGGTATATAAAAATCAACATATATAACCAGTATGGGGGGAATCTTTCATACATGTCCTGTAAATTATTTTCATAATGTATAAATGCAAAATGGAACCAACTGCTGCATTTGGTTTCACGTTAAATAAATGCTACAATTTGGAGTTGGCATTTGAATATAAAGTAATATAGTGATTACCATCATGATTTTTGGAATTGCAGATTTTCCCTCACTGCTTTAATTTTCAGTGCAAAATCTAATTGTATTATTTCGTAGCGCGGACTCATAAAAGCAAGTATGAAAAAATGTCTTCATTTTTCATGTAAAATATGCATCTAACAAAGCATTGCAAGTTATAAGATCAGTCATTTGACTTGAATAAAATAACATGCTTCAAATCAAAAACAAAAACATGAATGTTGTCTCAAAAAGACTTTAAATGAAGTTCAGCATGCAGTATCTATAGAATTTTAGATATCTGTGAGTGCATAATAACTGAAAGAGCATTTACCTTCAACAGAAAGCATGTCTTTAAGTGATTCTGTTCAAAACAACTCTACTAGTTTTCAAATAATCTGTCAAAATTCTATACAGCACAGTTCTATAGCATTCTATACATACTAATAACAAAACTGTAGAAAACAGATAATTGCAGCCTGGGGGCAAGTATAATGGTTTTCAGAGCTATACAAATGAAACTGTACAAATGAAATAGAATTGTTATTGAAGAGTGAGCCACTTCCTAATCCACATAGAAAAATAATTTGAAACTGATAAACATCAAGAATCAGAAATTTAAGAAAAGAAATTCTAAAAAATGCCTGTAGAAAGAATTTTAACCTAGCCACTATGTGCTGTAACATTTTGTACGATAGGGATGCATGTGAAACATGAAATAATGTTCAAACATGTGGTCTACATACTATATACTGAATTGGTAAGATTTTTAATAAACCTGTATCCTGTAGTTCATAATTCATCACACAGCTAGCAGTGAGTTGTTGCCATGAAAACTGTAAATGCAAAGATACTATCTGAGCTTGAGTATCTTCCATGTTATTTTTTTTTGTTTTTTAACTTAATTATTCCTGTTAATGGCAGAAAAAGTGTATATGCATTTTTTTATGCTGAGAAGTGAAAAAACAACAACACACTGCCTTCCCCAAAAGGAAAGATGCGAATAGATGAATAGATGGCTAAATAAAAGCATGATAAAATAATATTTCAACTACGATAGTGTTGTTTTTAGAAGTACTATATATTGCAGAGAACTGTTCAAAGATGCTTCTTATTAATATATTGTATATGAATAGCAAATATAGTTGGTGGGTTGTAGAGATAACTATTATTCCAAAAGAATTTGCCTCCTTTCTGTATTATCAGAATCCATGCATGTCTTTGCCAGTGAATGTTAACAGAGTTCCACAAGGATGCTATAGTGTGTTAAGGGAGTCTAAGTGAATAAATAACATTGAAGATTAGGGCTTACAGATTTCATTTATTTTATAAAGTCATACAACATTTGATACGTCACTGTGAAAAGCGTACTTTAATGAATAGTTTAAAAAGTGGTGGTGAAATTTTGCCTATCTCTTGTCCTGGAGAATTGATGGAAAGTGTTCCAACTTTCATTACATTTCACTGGTCCCCTAATTTAGTCACTTTGTCAAAGAATGAAATAAGACTTGTTTGGCATAATCTTTTTTTGACAAACCCATGTTGGCTTCTGGTTATAACTTTGCTTGCTTCTAGGTGTTCGCCTGTTGCTTGATTATCTTTTCTAGGATCTTCCCAGGTATTGATGTCAGGCTGATTGGTCTGTAGTTTTCTGGATTTTCCCCCCCCTTTTGCAAACCTCTGATTCTTTTGCACTCCTCTGGTAATTCCCTGGTAATCCAGGAGTTTTGAAAGATATGGTTCAATGATTCCAAGATCACATCTGCCAGCTCCTTCAGAACTCTGGAATATAATCCGTCAGGTCCCGGTGAACTTGTCTAAAGTGGAAGGTGTTCTCTTACCATTTTCTTGCTTAATTAATTTGTATTCCTAGTCTATCTTTTACGATTATGTTTTGGTAGGTTGGTTGGACTATATTATTTTTTGGATGAAGATAGATGTAAAGAATAAATTAAGTAGCTCTGATTTCTGTCTACCGCCTCTTACTTCCTTGCCATCTTCTCTCATTAGTGGACCGATAGTTTCCTTGACTTTTTTCTTTTTTTAATATGTTGAAAAACTTTTAAACATTCTTTTTGACATTTGTTGCAAGTCTTACTTCATTCTGAGCCTTAGCTTTCCTGACTCCACTTTTGCAAGTTCAGGCTATTTGTTGGTATTGTGCCTTAGTTTTCTTTCCATTTTTTCTACTTATCCTTTTTGTCTTTCAGTTTATCAGAGAGTTTTATTTCAACTTTCTATGAAAACAATTCTAGGAGTTCCAAAACTAAGGGAAAAAACTAGATAATTAGTTGCTGTCTATGATATGGTTTTATTCTGCCTTCATTCTTCAACTATTGAGATAGACTCATTGGAAGCTTGATAGATTGCTACCTGACATCTTGGTTGCCTTGGGCAATAATTGAAGCTAATTACCTTACCAAATTACCTAATTTGCAGCCACAGTCATTTTGCAAATTAAATGATGGGCCATTGCAAGATAGAAACACATAATCAGGTAGGCCAGCCAATGTAAAACTTCCTTCTTATTCAGACTTAAGCGGTAAGTAGAAAAAAACTTTTGGGAAAGCCAAGTAAAGGCCCTACATACATAACTCTGAAACAAGGTTAAAATAACCTTTAATTCACTCCAATCAGAACATTATTTTATCAGCTCACATGAAGCTCTACATGTTCAGAGCCTATATACTCGTTAATCATGTGAAACTAGAAAGAAAATAGAAGCATTACAGTTTGTAGAAGGAAAGAACCCCAACCCAATGCTACTTGGATGCTACTATTCTACATGACAGCTTTATTTCTTTACTTTTTTTAAATAGAAAGCAAATAAATGCTTTGTGTTTTATTAGAACAGAATAGAAATTGCAAATAAAAGCCATATGATTTGCTACTTACCTATTTGAGTTTTATACTCTAGTTATTCCGTGTTATAAGATAATTAACATAAATATGGCTGAAATATTAGGGAAGTACAGCTTTTTTACCACTTTAAATTAATGTTACATAGAGGCATTCTGTCCATGATTATTGTAGCAGAAAATTTAAAATGTTTTCAGTTAAATTAGATACGCAATACAGGAATTTGATCAAATTGTCTCTACACTGTTGTCAAGCACGTCTCATTCTGTCATCAAGAACTACAGGATTATATCAAGATTTACAGCATGGAGAACAGACAGGTTTAAGACAGATCTGAGCTATTTATTTACTAAGTACACAGGGGTGGGGGGGAGAGATGTTTATCTTAAATTTTGTACTTCTTTCAGTGGCTTGAATTGATATCAGTGGTGGCAACTGAGAGAAGAAGGAATTAGGAAGAAACTGGTGCAACTCTAAGATCCTGTTTTATACATTATTTATTTATCTATTTCTAGCTTAATGTCTGCCATTTCTCTTAGGTGCCTCTGTGGCTCTTCATTCTTTCCTTCATAGTTATTAGTTTTTGTTTTCTTTGATGGATGCAAACCATCTCTTTTGTACATCTTTTCATTGGACCAGCTACAGACATCGTGACTAATATATCCAAAGCCTTCCCCTTTACACCACTCCTTTAGCCACATATTGAATTGTGCTATGTGCTGGTCTTTTCCATTTTGCTCCAGCATTTTATCTGGTACCACAACTGATAGGCAATCAGTAGGGGGAAAATGCATAAATTAATTTTCATCATGCTGAATAATCAAAATTTTATAACAGTGAATATGAAGATATCAATTCTTACATTTTGACTGTATATATACATAAACCAGTTCTTATCATATTACTGAATGTCTTATCATGAAGACTATGTACTCTATATTATGTAGTAAATTCTAGCTTCACCTTCAAATAAACTTGTTGTCAGTAAAGCTATTATACTGCAAACATATTTTGCAAGAACTTATAAACTTGCCCATTAAGATATTTTTTGCAAACTATTTTAGTGTCACATCTACAAAGACTTTTTAAGATGGACAATGAAATGCTAAGCAACAATCTATATAACTATGTAATGATAATAATTATAATAATAATTGTAATAATAATATATGCTAAAGTTATTTGATTGAAGTGAGTGTGATGGTTATCAGCTCCACTGTTATTAGCTGAAAAGAACTGTCAAATTATCATCCCTGAGTTTCTTTTATCAATTGCATCTTAAACTAACTTCATCTTTTCCCCCTAATACCTTCATTGCTAACCTATACTGTTTATAAAATTCACAAAACCGAGACTGATTAAACTAGAATAGGCCATACTTGGAATACTGCATCCAGTTTTGGTCATCATGATGTAAAAAAGATGTTAAGACTCTAGAAAGAATGCAGAGAAGAGCAACACAGATGATCAGGGGACTAGAGTCTAAAATATATAAAGAACGTTTGCTGGAATTGTCTAGCTCTAGTTTAATGAAGAGAAGGATGAGGGGTGACATGATAGCAGTGTTCCAATATCTCAGGAGTTGCCACAAAGAAGAGGGAGTCAAGCTATTCCCCAAAGCACCCGAGGGCAGGACAAGAAGCAATGGGTGGAAACTAATCAAAGAGAGAAGCAACATAGAACTAAGAAGAAATTTCCTGACAGTTAGAACAATTAATCAGAGAAACAACCTGCCTCCAGAAGCGGTGAATGCTCCAACACTGGAAGTTTTTAAGAAGAGATTGGACATCCATTTGTCTGAAATGGTATAGGGTTTCCTGCCTGAGTTGGACTAGAAGACGTCCAAGGTGCCTTCCAACTCTTGTATTGGACTAGGGCAGGGGTAGGCAACCTCGGCTCTTTTATGACTCATGGACTTCAACTCCCAGAATTCCTGAGTCAGCATAGCTGTCCATGAGTCATAAAAGAGCAGAGATTGCCCACCCCTGGACTAGGGGGTTGAAGAACTCCAAGGTGCCTTCCAACTCTTGCATTGCATTGCATTGCAAAGTGTCAGTGTCAACATTGGGACTTTGTTGAAGAAAGTTAGAAAATGATCTGTCAATAACTGATGCTTGAAGAAAAATTGTTTCAACTGTTCATGTAACATGAGAAGTGCATTACTGCTGAAGATATCCCCAAAGAACAGCAAGGAAAATTCACCATGGAATGTTATATATTATATGGTGAAGTTCATTTCTTGTTTCTGTCAAACTCGGTTGTTAGTAATTCAATAGCTGTGGTGCAAATAGTTCATGTGTTTTAGATATATTGTGGTGGCAATATCAGTTTTATACATTGTTTTATACATTGTTGCTTTTCATAATTCCTACCTATAGCATGCAGAAACCTCTGTAAACCCAACTCTAAAGCAGTATTGTAGTGATTCCTCTGCACTTTTTGACCATTAATATGGTATGCTAATCATACTGTATATTTTTACTTTATCCTGACAAGTTAAACAACTTGATTACAGAAATGGATACGTAACATTTCTAACTTGGATCCCTCAAAATGATGTTACAAGAAAGCACAGGGAACATGTGACACTTATGAAATTTAATAATAATAATAATAGTAAAGTTGGAAGGGACCTTGAAGGTCATCTAGTCCAACCCCCTGCTCAGGCAGGAAACCCTATACCATTTCGGACAAATGGCTGTCCAGTCTCTTCTTAAAAACTTCCAGTGTTGGAGCATTCACCGCTTCTGGAGGCAGGTTGTTCCACTGGTCAATTGTTCTCACTGTCAGGAAGTTTCTCCTTAGTTCTAGATTGCTTCTCTCCTTGATTAGTTTCCATCCGTTGCTTCTAGTCCTGCCTCCAGGCACTTTGGAAAATAGCTTGACTCCCTCTTCTTTGTGGCAGCCCCTGAGATATTGGAACATTGCTATCATGTCCCCCCTCGTCCTTCTCTTCATTAAACTAGACATACCCAATTCCAGCAGCCGTTCCTTATATGCTTTAGCCTCCAGTCCCCTAATCATCTTTGTACTCTTTCTAAAGTCTCAACATCTTTTTTACATCGCGGTGACCAAAACCTGATGCAGTATTCCAAGTGTGGCCTTACCAAGGCATTGTAAAGTGGTATTAGCACTTCACGTGATCTTGATTCTATCCCTCTGTTAATGCAGCCTAGCACTGTGTTGGCCTTTTTGGCAGCTGCAGCACACTGCTGGCTCATATTTAGGTGATTGTCCACTAGGACTCTGAGGTCCCTCTCACAGTTACTACTATTAATAATTTCAGAAGTTTATTATAGTAGATATTATAATTATAATGACATAATTATAATAAACATTACATCTTCCAATATCACTTCCCAAATCTCTTTTGAAGAGTTTCATCTGTCGGAACTGGTCTGACCTATGCATTGGTTGAATAATAAACAGTAAAAATACTCTGTATTAGCATTGATCCTATATATGAATTTCATTATGCAATATACTGCCACCATTTATAGAAAAACCTTTTAATAATCACACAGGTCACTGAATACTGCATTATATTCAAATATCAACATAGGATTACTTCAAAAGAAACAGCAGCATAAATATGATTTATTGGAAAAGATTATCCTTTCTGACGTATCTTTATTATGCTAAGCAGTAGACCCCATTTATCTGCTGCTTCATAAGCTGGAGAGCATGTTGAAAAAAAGTTGTTTCATATGTCTACCCTTAAGCAACTGAAACAAGACCAGAGCAATCTTCTCCTTGAAAAACAGCTGATGATATGCAAATATGATAATTTGCAATGTGCAATAAAAGGAGTAAAATCTTCTGAAACTATTGAGCCTCCAGCCTTCCTGGTTCACTGGTACGGAACATTCTTTTCAGCCTGTGTTGCAAACTATTAGTAAAGTGACGTGCAGATTATGTGAAAAATGTTATATCTATAAATACAGTTTTAAGTTATCCAGAATGTACAAAATAGGTGGCACCGATGTCAGAATCTGGCAAGATTCTTTGGTGTCATACTTCAAAGCAGGACAGACTAGAACAAACATTTAGGATATGTGATTGGCTGAGACTTTTGTCATAGTAAAATCACAATACAATATGGTATGTGGCTGACTGCACCAAATGAAATATTTGATCATCCCTTATTGGAATAAACCATATTGCCCAAAGCAACATTGATTTCTAAAAGCTGTTCTTTATCATGATGGATAACCTCCAAAATATCTCTGCTGTAACTTGGTCAGAAGAGGAAAGAGATGCTACCAAAGTGGTAAATACTAAGTCTGATTTACCATTATCTGCCTGGGTCTTAGGCCAAGGCTTTAATAATGCTGAGGGAGATTAATGCTTAACAGGAAGTATAGCTGCTAGTGAGGAAACTCTGCTTCTGTAACACAACAGAAAGGAGCTTGAGGGACTCCTGAGTGAAGCTGGAGGTTAAGGGCTTGATATTGAGAGTGTCCTTTTAAACATCTGTATGCTGCAAAGGCTCAGTAACTGGAGAACTCTTAATTCCCTAAGTCAAAACTCATTGGCAGGTCTTGTCTAGAGCAGTGGTTCTCAACCTGTGGGTCAGGACCCCATTTGGGGTCGATCGACCATTTCATGGGGGTCGCCAAGCAAGGCTGTCCGCCATTTTTTTTGTCTGCCATTTTTTCCCCCTTTTCCAGCAGGTGCCTTATCTCCCTTGAGCTGGCCCAGCTGGTGGTTGGCCTGCTCCGTCTCTTCCGCTTGCCAGCTATGCCTCGGCCGGCGCAGGGGGCGGAACCACGCATGCGTGGCGCTCCCGGGCAGGGAAAGTCCTCGACTTACGACCGGTTGGGTAGTCCTCGACTTACGACCGGTTTAGTCCTCGACTTACGACCGGTTGGGGTCGCGGCATTAAAAAGGTTGAGAACCACTGGTCTAGAGGGCAAAACTGAAACACAGGTGTAAGTACTGTTTTTAGTTTTAAAAGTGTTCAGGATAAAAAAACAGATAGCTCCAGTATTTTAATATAATTGCAACAGTCAATAAGACCTTGCAATTGTCAAGATTTGACCTTTTATTTCAAAGTGATGGTTCCATGTCCCTGTGACACTTCTTCACTAAATTTTTACCAACAGCCTAAATGTTATGCTAGATAGCAAATGGCATTGTGGCTGCCAACAGCACCAAAAGCATCATTAACAACATAGGTGGGCTGAAAACAAGACTGTCTAAGCCAGGGGTAGGCAACTTTGGCTCTTTTATGACTCATGGACTTCAACTCCCTGGTCTAAGCCCAATAAGACTGATGGTAGCCAAAGGTTTGCTTAATTGATACCAGTTGATGCTTAGATAACTTGATCCCACTGGCAATGGCAAAAAAGCTCCGATACGTCGCGAGTTTGACATGCCTGGTCTACGACTAGTTTAGCAGATAATTTTGCAAATTCCTGGCAATGGGAAATAATCCATTGAAAGCCATTTTTCAGAATGCAGGATGTACAGGGAATGTCCATCTGACAAAGTTTCCTCCCACATTTCACATATTAACGGGAAAGGCCTTTCAGGACCATAAGACACTAAGATGTGCCAAGTCATGGATAGTATTACAACAAATAATAATCACAAACAATATATTATACTTTTTTAAAAGATAAAGATAAATGGGTAATATAGCTAAAACAAAGAGTGGCATGGTGGCCTAGAGATGGAGCTCTTGTCTCACAATCAGGAGGCTATGAGTTCAATCCTAGGTAGCAGCAGATATTTCTCTCTTTGGGCACAATCATTAATTGTCTGCTGTCAACTTCACATAGGCATCAGGAAGGGCATCCGGCCAGTAAACGTTCAGCTTCATTCAATCGCCCTGACTCCATCCTGAGGCAAAGGATTATAGGGTCATTAAAAGAAAAAAAGCATAGCTAAAAGAAAAATTAAATGATGGGACAGTGAATGCATCCAAGATATTCGATACTATGATGTTTAAAGGAAATGAAGTAAGTAACAGCAGGTCATATAGACAAATATATATAGTGAAGAGGTGGCTTCTTAAGCCCACCAAAAGGACTTTAGTTCTGTGATGTACCAAAAATGCCTGTGCAAACATGAGAAAAAAATTGAGGGACCACAATGAAAAATGTGGCTTATTCAGGAGATATAATCTATCGATGATTGTATTATCTAGATTATCTAAAGGGTATGATTTGAAGCCAGAAGGAAGCTGTCAGATTTATTAAACTTCATGCCTTTGATGCCATGCAAAAATCATAGCAATTATAGGCTATTTCGGTCCTGGTTAGAATTGTGATTATATATATATATATTAGATATTTAATGAATTACTAGGAGTATTTCTAATCCACAATCCCACTGTAGGTTTTGGGTTATATGTATTTCTTACTCTGTAACTACTCTGACTGCAAACTGCCTGGTATGAAAAACAAAATAGTTATGATACTTTTCCCTGACTAGATTAAAACATAGAAAGCCAGCTGAAGGCAGGACAAGAAGCAACAGATGGAAACTGATCAAGGAGAGAAGCAACCTAGAACTAAGGAGAAACTTCCTGACAGTTAGAACAATTAACAAGTGGAACAACCTGCCTCCGGAAGTGGTGAATGCTTCAACACTGGAGGATTTTAAGAAGAGACTGGACAGCCATTTGTCCGAAATGGTGTAGGGCAGTGGTTCTCAACCTTTTTAATGCCGCGACCCCAACCGGTCGTAAGTCGAGGACTAAACCGGTCATAAGTCGAGGACTATCCAACCGGTCGTAAGTCGAGGACTTTCCCTGCCCGGGAGCGCCGCGCATGCGTGATTCTGCCCCCTGCGCCGGCCGAGGCGTAGCTGGCAAGCGGCAGAGACGGAGCAGGCCGACCACCAGCTGGCCCAGCCCAAGGGAGGTAAGGCACCCGCTGGAAAAGGGGGAAAAATGGCGGACAAAAAAAATGGCGGACAGCCTTGCTTGGCGACCCCCATGAAATGGTCGATCGACCCCAAATGGGGTCCCGACCCACAGGTTGAGAACCACTGGTGTAGGGTTTCCTGCCTGAGCAGGGGGTTGAACTCGATGACCTCCAAGGTCCCTTCCAACTTTATTATTATTATTATTATTATTATTATTATTATTATTATTATTATTATTATTATTATTATTATTATTATTATTATTATTATTATTATTATTATTATTAATATTAAGACATGATAGACCAATGAAACACAGAGCACTCACATAGACCTCTAATACCTTTTTGTTAATAAAAGTGCACAAGTCCTGCTCATCATGTTTTCACTACATACAGAATTTGGCCTCTGTTGGAAGGAAAATAAAAATAAAAATCCACGAAGTGGAATTAGAAAGATTTAAAGTGCAAAAAAGAATATTATTGGGATTCAATAAATTCTGATAAATATAACACTTTTCAATTAAAATTAAAGCACCTTTTCTATCTTTCAAAGAAATGGCAATGCGGGTTAACAGTGTCCTTGTTAAATTAGCATATAAATTCTTTCAAATACAGCTGTTTCTCAGTTTAAAAAAAGTAAAAATGACATTGAAAAATATGTTCTCAGATCAAATCCTTTGAAGGTCTCTCAAGCTGTGTGTTTCAACTACCTCAAAGGATATAAAGTGACAGCGTGGCAGACGGTAAAATGAACTATGGGTTATGGGAAATGTCTTTCTACATTCTGTAAGGATAAATTTTACTAGGAATGATAGCATTTTTAATTTGTGGGGAGGTAACTATTTTATTTCTTGGCAAAGAAAGTAGATATATAAATCCAATATTTTTCCATTTTCTTTTAAAGTTAAATAGTTCATCACCCTAGTGGACAGGCAAGGAGTATCAACAGCCCCTAATGCAATTCCTATAATATCTTGAACTATTTCTTCCATATTTCATTCATACATACATACAAACTCTCATGCTTGGCAAGGGACAGTTTAGTAAAGAAAGATAAAACCAGAGTAATGTACAAAATAAATTAATTTGAACTGAAATAAAGACATTATATCATTTATATATCAACTTTCATCATAATGTTTCTGGATGTTTAACAAGCTAACTTAATTTTAGTGTAATTATTGAATCTGTCATTTAATAATAATAATAATAATAATAATAATAATAGTAAAGTTGGAAGGGACCTTGAAGGTCATCTAGTCCAACCCCCTGCTCAGGCAGGAAACCCTATACCATTTCGGACAAATGGCTCTATAACTGTCTAGTTTGGCACAGTTAGTCAGGACTGCAGAAAAAACAATCGCAATCCATTGAGGATCTGTATACTGCACAAGCCAGAAAGAGGGCTGTGAAAATACCTAAATACCTCACATTCTGGACATAAACTGCTTGAGCAGGGGGCTGGACTAGAAGATCTCCAAGGTTCTGTTCTGTTCTGTTCTGTTCTACTCTAAACTGTTTCAACTTCTTCCCTCAAGATGATGCTATAGAACAGGGGTGTCAAACTGCCGGCCCGTGGGCCGGACTTGTCACGAGGAAACCACGCCCACCCCATTGCCAGCAATGGGGAAAACGTTCCAATACGTCGAGTATGACATGTCTGCTATAGACCATTGCATGCCAAAACAACTAGACACAGAAAGCATTTCTCCTCATGTCATCACTTTGCTAAACAACTAATTCCCAAAATATTGTTTTACAGTATGTCCTAGGTCTAGGATATCAAACCATGTAGCAGAGCTGTGTTGTTGTTGTTATCAACATCATCATCTTTCCTATTACCTATTCCTTTACCATCTTATGACTATCACTGAGTGTTGTATCTTATGATTTATCATGATTGTATTATGAATATGATCATGATTTATCCACTTATGCACTGGAGACAAATTACTTGCGTGTCCAATCATACTTGGCCAATAAAGAATTCTAATTTAAATAAAAATGCAATTGAATAAACTTCCATCATAATGTTTCTGGAAGTTCAACAAGCTAATCTAATTTTAGTGGGACCTCTGTTACATAACAACAGATCCATGAAGAAGAAACATATTTACTCAATCCCATCCTTACCATCAGGATCTTACAAAAGGGAGAAATAACAGGCAACTTTTCAACATCTTTACATTGGATGGTATAATTCTAACTTTCATATATATAGGGAAGTATTGTTTTCCAAAGATAACTTTAATAAGGCACAAAGCTAGGACTTTGCATTTGACATGCTTTTTTTTTTTAAAGAAACATTTTTGTCTTATTTCTCTCCTTCCTCCTTCTTGTAGTGGGGGAAAGCTCAATAAACTAAAATAAATAAAGAATATCTACTTCTACAAGTTGGATTTCAACTCTCACGCTTGGATATAATATGCCCTGTTGTTCAACAGACTCTCAAGTTACATATAGACTACTGGATTACTTTAAGGCAATAACATGGCCTATATCAATATGGAGACTGAGATTTCTGAGCTGATATTACTGATTCTCAGTAAATTGTTTGTATTGTTTAGTTATACCAACACTACTATTATATTCTTTCCATTTAGGCTGCTGAAATTAAGAAAGAATGTGGATAACAATGATTGCTCCCAGATGGAAAACTATTGCAAGCTTAGTTTGGATTTTATTTTGAAACTGAGTGCTCAAAATGCTAGGGGCCCATTCTTCTTTGCTTCATTCTGATTCTTAAACACCCAAATCTGTTCTACTAAATTGTACTTTAAACATCGCAAACCTGGGTTCTGCTCATGCCCAGTAAAAATGCAGAGAATGTTGACTTAGTTTGTCACATATTATATTAATTTTGAACTATCTAGGCCAGGGGTAGGCAACCTTGGCTCTTTTATGACTCGTGGCTGGCTCAGGAATTCTGGGAGTTGAAGTCCACGAGTCATAAAAGAGCCAAGGTTGCCTACCCCTGATCTAGGCTTACCATTTTGTACCAACTAAGCTGAAGTCTTTTTTAGACTGATGTTGCCATAAGGAATCACACTAGGGGTAGGATTAAAATTTTAGGAACAAGCAATAAAAAGTTATAACTGGTTTGCTTCTTTAAAATACGTGATTTTTTAGGAACCCGTTAAGTACAGAGCCAATATCTGTTTAACGTTCTAATTTCATATCTAATACTTTTGAACATTACATACAACATGTTCAAAATATAAGAGTTACAAATATGTAGAATTAAATCAAAAGTACTAATTGTAATTAAACCAAAATAATTTTAATAATTTTAAACTTAATTTTGTAATCAGTAGGTAACAGGGTCAGAACCCATACTAAACTGGAATAAAAAAGCAATTGATTAGTTTTGATGAGTAAGCTGAAATCCAAGCAACAAATTCATTAGATTCTTTTTTTAAATGCTCTTTGGATTTGTTAACCTTCCTATACAATGCATTGGATTTAGATAAATGAAAAAAAATGTAGTATTTTATTAATTTATCACAGATGTTATACATGTGTATAATATTATCAACTATTAGGGATAATAGTAGGGATATATAGGGATATATAAGCCAGAGTTGCAAAGGCAACTCATACCGTATTTTCCGGCGTATAAGATGACTTTCTAAACCCTGAAAATCTTCTCAAAAGTCGGGGGTCGTCTTATACGCCGGAAAATACGGGTATTCTATTTTATTCCTTTACACATGTGGTTTGGCATATTACTCATCAAGTTTTCTCTCCCCCCCCCTCTCGCTCAAACTCTATATTTTAACTGGAAAAGTTGGGGGTCGTCTTATACGCCCAGTCGTCTTATACGCCGGAAAATACGGTAGTTTGTCCCCTCTTCAATCCTGCTGACATATTTCATGCTAAACCTGATACCAAAACTCTCTTAGGTAGTTAAAAGTCATTAAAATGAACAGTACATAAAGCTTGGTTTGCCTGCTTAACCTGGCTACTTATCACATTAATATAATCATATTATTTACATAGCTCCTAATTAGTTGAAACAATCAGGAAGAATAAATCATGGATTGTTATCCTTAGCTCTCCAGATGTTGCTGAACTTCAGCATCAGTTCCAGCTTTTATGATCAATAGTGATCTTTCATGTTAAAGTGTAACTGTCAGCATGAATCATGATTCTACTTTATTTGCATTCTGAATAATACAGGCTGAGGAAGGGAGCGGACATAATGCAATCCCAACTGCATTTTCTAATTTAGTTTATACATTCATTTAGCTTAATTATATATTCATACATGCAAATCACTTAATAAGCCAAATCTATATTTGTATATTATCTGAACTTGATAGTATTTCTGTCGTATGATTTTTAGCTTGATCTGAGAAGGAAAAATTATTACTTTTTGTTTTAGCAAATGAAATAACATCAAACTTCAAGGAAATAATATATTATTATTTACAAATGAAAAATTAACATAAAATATTATTGCATAAGCAATTTAATTTTCTGTTAACATCACTTTTTTCACAGATAGTAAAAATTACAAATAGAGTAATGTCCATTAATAAAAGTACTTTAAGATAAGAATAAAAGGCAATAAAAGTGCTAATTAAAATAACAGAACAAGTGAAGAACAAGGCAGTTACTAGATGTTAACAGAAATAAGTATTTTTTTAACATCTACTATTGCCAAGGATGTGATCATTAATATCATAAAAAATGGATATGAAATGCTGAAAGTGAAGTACGGCAGTTACTATTAATAAGAAATAAGAAATTGTTAACAGGTACTATGGCCAAGGATGTGATCGTTAATATCATAAAAGATGGAAATGAAATGTTGAAACTGTAATTTAAAAGCAGTATGCATTAAAATAACTGTTCTTTATTTCTGCATCACAATCTCAAGAAAAAATTATTATCTTACTTTAAATATGAATATTAAATACAATATTTCATAAACTATTAGAAAACAAAAAAATAAATTATATTTTCACTCCAGAAAACCTACATCAGGGATCCCCAACTCCCGGTCCATGGACCAGTACTGGGCCATGGCATGCCAGCAACCAGTTCGCACAAACAAGCAAAGCCCATCCAGGAAATGCAGACAGCACACAAAACCACACACCCTCCGTCCACGGAAAAACCTCTCTCCACGGAACCGATTCCTGGTGCCCAAAAGATTGGGGACCTCTGACCTACATAATAATATACATACAACCAATGCAAACTTATGACATTAAAAAGGTATAATATGGAAAAACAACTGAATTTTGAAATCATATTGTAACTTTTGCTAGATATGACTTCAGAAGTTCTGAAGTTCTTCAGAAATTCCTTTCCCATGGTGAATCAGTGCAGTGAGTTTTTCTCTGGATAAAACTTGTGAGATTTGCCTAGGACATTTTTAGTTAGCCTGTTAGTTTAATGAAGTACTAATATAAGTGTCAGTCATTCTTCCTTTAATAGATTGATTGACCGGGAGTGAGTGAAGAGGATTGAGATTATTTTTTTTCCTAGTGGCAAATCACAAATTGGATGACTTTGTTTATGGAATAAATGAATCAAGCATTAAACTTTTCTCCTATCTCTTCATTGCGACCAGAGTATGTGCAGCAAGCTGGGATTTTGCCAATCAATAAAATGTACACTGTGAAATCAAGATGTCTTGTGTGTGACATTGTAAGAAATAACAGAGGAGTTTGCACTGAATATCAAAGCACATTTTCCCAGCCCACATTGCCTCCTTGTTTAATCTCCTGCAGATATCTATCACTCTGATTCCCTTTATATGTTAGCTGGATCCACATGAAGCTCTGCTAATACTCGTTTCCAAAAATATACAATAAAATTTGAGGAGTGAATATTTTTCTATGGAGTTCTCTGTGTGTGTCTGTGTTCTTCTGTGTGTGTGCTTGTATTTGAGATTGAAACCTGAATAAAAACTGCTTCTCTAACATTCTCTAACAAAGACCTTCATGAATTTAGCACAAGAAGAACTAGTTAAGAACATCAGATTAAAGGTGGAATTCCCAATTATGAGCAAGTTAATAAGGACATCCAATAAAATGCACTTAGATTTTAGATTTTTTTAACCAGTCAATGTTGGATTCCTTGGACTAATATCTGAAGTTTTTTGACAAAAAATTTCAGAAGTTATTTGCTATTGCCTGATTCTTAGAACTGAGAAAAAGTCACTGGCACAAGATTACTCAACTAGCCTTCGTTAGAGTGCCTCTCGTAACTCATACACACAAAATCAGTATAGATAGATACTTTCTCACTTTCTCTTTTGCTTTAGAGCCTAAATTCTGGCTTTTAGAAATTATCATCTGAAAAACCAGCATTAAAACACACACATTAGCATTCTAATGGCTTATTTTTTAAATCACATTTGCAAATTTGTTTATGACAAATATTGGGGCAGGGGAGTGGTGATTTAGCTTTTACTGAAAACAGTTCAAAAGTTCTGTTGCTACTTTAGATTATTAGAAAAAATAGTTCTGCCATTAAAAACAGATTTTTATCTAAGTTATTAATGCTAGATTCAGATTTGTCTTGTTAAAATGCACTGTATGGACTTTTCTAGTATAAACATAAATAAATGCAGCATCCACCATATCAAACTAGTAAGTGTTGAACTCAAATATATCTGAGGGCTCTCTGGTCAGGACAAATAGATTAGAATAGGTTTCAATGTGAAAATATTATTCCCTGACAGTTTAGAAATATGACATAATAGGAATTCCCTATATGTGTAATTATACATTTGTACAAAAACAAAAGGGTACTGTGAACATTTAAAATTTCTAAGTGTCAAAAATAAATTGAGTCCATGCAATCTATGTATTTTGCTGCCACTCAGCTTATTTCAGAAAATAACTGGGACAAAATGTATCTAATTTTAAGGTTAAACTTGTATCTTCGTTATATTCAGCATTAGCTATTCAACTATAACCATTTCTTTTTTTAAAATGACAAGCATGGTGCAGTTAATTGCAAAGATTAATACAACATTAGGTTGTAGAATATGTCATCTTACCATAATTAGAGCTGTTAGATTTATTAAACAATCAACAGAATTACAAAGGCAAGGGATGATTATTAAACGTGTTCTCTCTCTGAAAATTAAAAGAAAAAAGAAAAAAAAGAAGAAAAAATCTTAAGCATTCGTAAAAAGAAAGGCATTGCTAAATGGACCTTTAATAATTATGGCTATGCCTATAAGAATCAGTTCTTATTCAATTTGAGCTGGAAATTAGAAACATAGAAAGGACATGATTCAATCTGAGTTGACAGACTTAGCTTTGAGGAAGTCAATTTGATTAAAACCACTCTGAGATTTATTATTAAAGAAAAAAACTTGCAACTTAGATCTCTCTCTCTCTCTCTTTCACACACACACACACACACACACAAACAAACACACACACTTAGACTTGTCCAGATAAAGCAGAAACAGTCTGAAGCCTTGTAGTCATTTTGCCTGGGCTACTCTTTCCTCCATTACTTATTTAGTAAGATTGAATCCGTAGCTTGGTTCTCAGCTACAATAGCCCTCTGGAAGACCTCTGATGGCAAAATGCATGCTGGGGGGCAGCGCAGAAGAAGTGGGCTGGCAAGACAAGGCAGGTGGGAGGTGTCATGCCTCTGTTGGAGCCTGAATAAGCAGAGGACAATAAGCTGGAACTGAACCCTATGGAGATTGAGGGAGAGGTGTCTGTGGCTTAGAGGAATGTGAGGAAGAGCAGGCAGAGGCAGGCCAGGGTCCTTCAGGAGTGGGACAGGCTGAACAGGAGAGACAGAGTTCAGGCAATGAGCAAGGACCACCCCCACCTGATCCTAGAGCACGGAGAGTGGAGAGAAGGAGGGAACAATGCAGGCAGGCTCAATTACTTGGGAGGAGAGCGCCCCGCCCCTCTCCACAAGGCACACCTGGAGAATGAGATTTAAAGAGATGCTGTGAGGAGAGGCATTTGTCGGGAACAAACGCTGATTCCTTGGAATTTTGTGTGTGTTGTTGCTGATTTCTTGTTCTGTGACTTCTGCTTGGAAACCCGGAAACTCTGACCGTTGGACTGGCTGACAACGTTACTTGGATGTTTAAAGAACTCGGACTGTATTTTGGCTTCCCTTCTGAAAGTGTGTATTCACACAGACTCGTTAGGTTTATGATGTATGTGTCATTCTCTCTTATCTCCATGACCTTGAGTAAATTCCTCTCCTAAATCAGACTGTATGTGAAACTACTTGCAGCCAGAGGTGTGTGTCTTCCGTTGTTTGGGGGCTTGCCAGAAACGTGGGAGCATTTGGGGAAAATTTGGAGCAATTAAAGGGTGGTTTGAATTGCCAGCTGATTGCATTGCCTCTGTGCTGTTCCCTGGGTCATCACAGGAGGCCTGGCTGCAATGGTAAGTGGGTGCGGGCATGTGGGGCAGCTCCACCCCCACCCTAGCTTGATTTTAGGTTTGCACCTTGCCCAAAACTAGGGCTTATTTGGGGGTAAGGCTTATATTAGGCCCACCCCCAAAAATCAAGCTAGGGCTTATTTTGGGGGGTAGGTCTTGCTTTCGGGGAAACACACATTTATTTAGTTATTGTTTTATTTTATTGATGTGGGGATTGTACAAATTCAGTTATCATTTTGCAAGGTGAGGCAGCACGAAATTTGAAGAATTCTGCTGTAAGCTATGTGGGAAACACAAAATATTTCTACAACTTTTCTATTTGTTTTTAATCGCAGGGTTGGATGAAACTAGAAGAGGAAATAGATTCTTTGATATCATGGTACAAGTTTTACCACAATCAGTTCTTGAAATGTGTATTTTTTAAAGATAGCAAGGACAAAGAACAGTACAGAAACTCTAAATTGTACAGCAAAGAGCCTTAGTTGTATTAAACCAGTTGAGGAAGCAACCTATTCCACCTTTTGAATAAAATTTCCAAAGAGCTATCAAAGTAAGCTCTTGTTTTTCCATATGGTCTCCTACATAATCACTCTTGGCATGATGCCAAAAAAGTATCTACTAATTTGCTGGAATGAATAATTAGTCTTGATATGATGTCAAAAAGTATCTACTGACTTGCTGGGGAGAGTTTCATCTGATTCCTTGGTGCCAGGAGTTTTGGCATAAATAACTAGTGTGCTTGCTCTGTTTAGAAGTATCTCCCCTTATCACTAGCTTTGATAATGTGGCAAGTTAAGTAGAAACCATTGGCAAAATTTAAGCTATTATGTGCAGAATTCAGGGGAATTAACACTGACTTAGCCTTACATAGTACTGGAGCTTTGTAATCTAAGACTGCTGAATTTTCCTGTGATACCTAGAAAGTTGCCAAAGCAGTTTAGCAAGCTTTGCTTCTTCCTGGAGAGGTGAGCGTGGAAATCTCATCACTGATCTTGTGATACCCCGTTAAATGAATTAGAACACGGCACAAAGCTAGGAAGCCACACACACAAAAAGAGCATGGCTCAGAGAAAATAGGCATAAAATCAAAATCATGTAAAGTATTAGTACCGCTTTACAAAACCTTAGTAAGGCCACATCAGGGAATACTGCATCCAGTTTTGATCACCACATTACAAAAAAGATGTAGATGTACAAAAAGATGTAGATGTAGATTGGAAAAAGTGCAAAGAAGAGCAACTAAGATGATTAAGGGCCTGGAGACTAAAACATGAAGAACGGTTGCAGGAATTCAGTTTGACCAGTTCTAGAGAAAAGAAAGATTAGAGGTGACATGATAGCAGTATTTCAGTATTTCAGAGGCTGCCACAAGGAGGAGGGGGTCAATTTATTTTCCAAAGCACCAGAAGGCAAGCCAAGAAACAATGGATGGAAACTAATCAAGGAGAGAAGCAACCTGGAATTAAGGAGAAACTTCCTAACAGTGAGGACAATTAACCAGTGGGACAGCTTGCCTTTAGACGTTGTGGGTGATTCATCATTCAAGGTTTTTTAAGAAGAGACTGGACAGCCACTTGTCTGAAATGGTATAGAGTCTCCTGCTTGATCAGGGGGCTGGACTAGAAGACTTTAAAGGTCCCTTCCAGCTCTATTCTGATTGATTGCATCTCCTTTTTTGAATAATGAAAATTTGCATAGGAACCTTTAAATATTGATTTGGCCCAATTCCCATACTGAGACTACTGAAAGCTGGATTAAATTAAAGTCATGTTGTCAGAACTAACAAAGACATGTACCATTCTACTATCATAAGAGACAGCAAAGCTTAGAAGGGAGAAAATGCATGAAGGTCCATAAGCAGTTCTGGGACAATTTTGCCTCCACAAAAGAGCCATGATAAATACAGAAGTGATGATAAAACTTATCAACCAGTTATTCAGGCTAATGTCAGTGAGCCTGTACCAACATCACGCAACCCCCAAGCTTTCTCCATATGAAAATGAATTTGCAACTTCACATATTCTGTTGCCAAGAAGCAACAGAAAAGCCATAACATATCAGAGGAACCAGAGGTTTTTTTTTATTATTATTAAAATACTCGAGCATGTGTGAAGGAGCGGAATGTCATTTTTTTATGTATCTTTTTTATCTTTTTTCAGTTTTTGCATTTTTGTGTTTCTTTACTTTTTAATATTTTTGTTAGTCTGTATTAGTTTTTATTTGTATTTGTAAACTTTAATAAAATTATTATTAAAAAAGAATGTCAAATGTTAATATATGGATATTAATATATTTGTTGATAACAGCTTTTTTCCCAAAACAGTTAGCAAAATGGTGTATAATTATTAAAAATATGCCAACAAACCCTTGATTCTATATTGCTTTCAGATAAAGATACAAGTAAAGACTATTTTACATCTAATGTGGTTTATGGTGACTTCATGGATATATCAGTAATGATTTAAACTAGCACTGAACAAACCAGGCTAAGAGACAACTGTTATCTGGATAGCTCAGCCATCCAATGGTACCAGGCAAACTGGCCAAGTATCCATCAATTAGAAAGGCAGAAAGAAGAAGCCAAAATTTTATATGCTGGAACACAAATATTCTGCAGTGAGTAATCCAGTAACTTGTTAAGGCTTGCCTGCAATAAAGACTTTAAATTAGCTAATGGTGTACGGAAATGTTCTGCTAAGTCTGAGTTAAGTGCCTAGAGATCTAGGATTTACTTCCAAGTCTGGGTGTTAAATATGGCAACACTCATGTTATTATTTTTTTTGCCTTCTTCAGAGATCCTTTTTAACTACCCTGTGTAGCCTACGGTTCTAAAATCTCTTGGTGTTCTCTAAACACTTAGAACAAGTAGAGTTTCAAATAAGCAATTCTATTTATCTTTATAAGCTAGGCTTTAAAGTGAAGAGTCATTTAGCTGTTGAAATAGGTCATTAATTACTTCTCAATTTTTTTTATTTGAAGACATACCATTTGCTGAAGTAACTGAGAGATCTAACATGAACATCAAAACTTACCTCTCTTATCACTTCTGCCTGCACTTGTGGACTTTTCTGAAAGGCAAGGACAGCGTCCTTCACATTTAGCTGAGATATGTTTTCCTGAGGCACAGGCTTGATAGTCTAGTTTGCACTGTAATAGAAAAAAATATTGATCCTTATCATAAAAAATGTAATGTAAATTGCACTTCACCAAATATTTTTGAAGTAGCTGGAATTAACCATTTGTTTATTTGTTTACTTATTTATTTAGCAACTAATTAACTTGGTAAATCCCAGAGGTTTACAGAAAATGAGCATAAAACCAACACCAAGGCGAATGATGGGGTGACACTATTAACCCAGATGTTATTTAAATGTGATAAGAACAGGCTTTAATTCTACCACGTACAGATAAATCACCTCATTAGCCAGGTAACTGTGCTGTTATCTAAAGACAAATTGTAATTCTTGGCTATGCTGAAAATTCTGGGAGCTGAAGTCCACACATCTGAAAATTGCCAAAATTAAAAAATGCTGCATGACCCCAATTAGGCAGCATGTATGTCTTCCTGACTTCTCTTTTTATTTGGTACCAGCTCTCTTCTATAACCTGCATAATCTTTCTATTCCCTGTATTTTCTTTTTTCTCCTACATTATATATAGATTTAATCAAATAATGAGTTTTTATTTATTTATTTATTTATTAATTACATTTATATCCCGCCCTTCTCCTTACGGACTCAGGGCGGCTGACAATTAGATAAAATACTAACATATATACATATTATACCTGATTAAAATTTGATTAAAACGAAATATTTAAATATGTCCAATTAAAAGTAATTAAAACCCCTTTAAAATCCCTTAGGCCAGTCCCGCTAG
>NW_015387193.1:374011-380166 GCF_001527695.2 Protobothrops mucrosquamatus | reverse complement strand
CCGGGTCCATCAGGAGCCTGGGACGGAACCATCTAAGTGGTTCCGTCTCCCTGCGGCGAGGGGAAGCGGTCCGGAAGTCCATCCTCAGGAGTGCATGATCTGACCATGACAAGGGCTCTATGACTATCTCCCCCATTTCCAGATCATTCTGCCACTGGCCAGAGACAAAAATCAGATCCAGTGTGTGACCTCCTATGTTGTTTGAATGGCCTGCTGATTCTTGATTTTTTTTAAAAAAGAAACCATACATTTCAGCAGTTTAAAGCCTAGCTTATTATCTCAGTGTTTTTTCTTCCCTATGGAAAAATCAGTTTTAACATGGGTTACTATGGCTCCAATACAATAGGATACATGACACATGTAGAAAAATAACATATAAAATATCTCACTTGCACTATCTCAATTCTTACAATCATGTTAAACAGTAACTCAGTATTAGCAGTAGATGTAATTGAGTAGATGTAATTGAGAGGTTAGGGTGACAAAGTGGCTTGCCTATAACTCTTGATATATATATATACTGTATATATGAATGCAAATGACAATACTTTTAGATATTTTTTATTTAAACTGAATCAAAGCATCCTATACCCACTCCAAGATCCTAAAACCTGCTAAGAAAGCAAACTGGTTTGGATTAGTGAAACATGCAATAGATAGTATCATAATCTATTTTATTGCCTTTTAGATGGTCATAGTACTTCTGTGTTCACAGAATATGTAATATTTGTTGTTGTTAATTGCGAAGACGTGTCCGACCCATCGCGACCCCATGGACAACGTTCCTCCAGGCCTTCCTGTCCTCTACCATCTTCTGGAGTCCATTTAAGCTCACGCCTACTGCTTCAGTGACTCCATCCAGCCACCTCATTCTCTGTCGTCCCCTTCTTCTATTGCCCTCAATCTAATTACATTATTACAGTCATTACAACTATTACAGACGCTAATGATTTGGACTGCTTATTTTTTGCCACAACTTCCTTCAATGGGAATAAGAATAAGCACTGAAATATTAATAGAACAAACAAAATACTGAAACCTGATTTGAGGGTGTATTTTTTTCAAATATTAAGACAGTTGTTTTCTTATAGACTAATATCAACCTGTAATATAGAAGACTATTTTGATAAGTGTTTAAAATTTGAATCCATTTTGGTGCAACATGAAAAAATATGCAACAAATATAATTATTTTTCTACCTTTGCTATAGCAATAGCACTTAGACTTGTATACCGCTTCACAGCCCTTTCTAAGCATTTTACAGAGTCAGCATATTGTCCCCAACAATTTGGGTCCTCATTTGACCTCGGAAGAATGGAAGGTTGAGTCAATCTTGAGCTGGTGAAACTCGGACTCCTGGCAATCGGTAGAATTAACCTGCAATAATGCATTCTAACCACTGAGCCACCATGGTTCTCTCTCTCTCTCTCTCTCTGTGTGTGTGTGTGTACACACACACACACACACAAGCATACTTATACACATTGCTATATACTGCATTCTAACCACTGAGCCACCATGGTTCTCTGCTCTCTCTCTCTGTGTGTGTGTGTGTGTGTGTATGTGTGTGTATACACACACACACATTGCTATATAATTAATAGTTTATTAGAGTAAGCATTGTGAATTTTATTCAAAAAGTTCAGTTATTCTCTTTCTCCTCTACTATATTTGTTAATGACTCATTTATGAAATATGTATCATACTGTAATGGTTATTATAATTTGACTTCTTGATGCTGTACCTTTCCCTAAACAACACCCCCTGATTGCATTGTTAATTTATCAAGATCAATTTACTCAATAATCTAAAGTTGAAATATTTATAAAGTTATAAGTGAACTGAAATATCACATAAAGGGCATGCTCATTAGTATTATTGAAAGATTTATACATAATCAGCATATTACTTGTTGCTTTGGGGAAAAACTGTTTTGTGAACTTTTAAGTTTTTTATTTGCTTTTTAACTGGAATATTTCACTATGGACATTAGTAAATTTTGGTAATATTAATTCATGCATAAAATTCAGCACCACCACTGTCTACGGAATATGAGACAGAAAGAAGATCCATCCGTATAAATGAACTACTTGATAATTAACACTATGCTCTATTAAACTTTTTAGAAGCCTCTACAAGCTCTCAGTGCAGAGGAAATTATCACTCCAGTTGATCTACATGGATCAGTTAAGGCAGTGATGGCAAACCTTTTAGAGACCGAGTGCCCAAACTGCAACCCAAAACCCACTTATGCATCGTCGGGTGGGTGTGGCCCATTGACTGGGTGTGGCCAATTGGCTGGGTGTGGCCCATTGGCTGGGTGTGGCTGCGGTGGTAACGGCAGACTGAGTGGGACTAAAAAGTTCAATCAATCAATTCCAACTTTGCAAGATCTTTTTTTCCCGTGAGAAGTTGAAATTGACTGATTGATTGAACCTTTTTTTTTTTTTTGCACACGGCGGAGGCCTAAAGCGAAAAGGTTTTATAAAACCCAGCTGATGGCCTAGGACTGGGGCAACGGCGCGCATGCCCACAGAGAAGGCTCTGAGTGCCGCCTCTGGCACCCGTGCCATAGGTTCGCCACCACTGAGTTAAGGAACTACAACCTCGAAGTAAATGAGCCCACATCTATATCTGAGGGAAGTATTTAAGGAACTGATAACTGAAATGCCAACAACAGTGGTGTTCTGCTTGCCATAGCATTTAGATCCAACAATCAGATTCATTGGGTGACAAAATATATGTTTTAAATCTAGTTATTTTATTTATTTGTATTCCACCTTTATTGTTTTTACAAATAACTCAAGGTGGCAAACATATCCAACACACCTTCTCCTCCTATTTTCCCCACAACAAAATCCACGCAGCTATTATTTCTGACATGTTACTGCTGTTATTTATATAAAAACCATTAGCAAACTATTAACAGAGATTTTAAAACAGAAATATATGCAAAACATGTTAATAACTGCATACAGACCCACATATTGTGTAGGAAAAACATTTTGATTATTTTCTGTGAGTGGCTGGGTAAGCAGTCATATATTCTTGCTTTCAGAAGATGCAATATATAATACATATTTTGTGGATTCATTTATTGTATGAGGGTAATGCAATAATAATGACAAAGATTATAAATGAATATGCTTAATATTACTGAGGTAACAAATTTCAGAAGTTCAAATACATAGTGATCAGTTTTACTATTAATGACTATGGATCCACATTTACAAATCAAATCCCAAGCTCTTATTCGCTTTTTTTTGGGGGGGGGGCAGAAGACTAGAAAACAAATTCAGATTAGGAGTGAAATTTCATCATTGTTAAGCAAGCTATCTTTAAGCTTCAATTCTCTTTGTGTTTGAAAGAATCTTAAAATCTTCAGTTTTTGAAATGAAATACTGGGACTTCAGGGTGGAGAAAAACAATAGGAGAAATCCTGAATATTGCATAGTTAGGGAAAAATGGTTTCCAAGATCAGTTGATACATATAGGATTTCCCAACTGATACATGTAAGATGAACCTGCTAATAAACAGAAAAAAATGTGAAAAAGACATTTTGGGACATTATGTGAATTAACAGGACAGAGCTTTGGGGCAGGAACATAAGGCTTCCTTTTTTATTATGACAACCTCTGATACAAGATACAGCAGCACATGTGGCAACATGAAACATGATAAAAAAAATCATTTTGAGATGTTCAGGAAAGTTGTCATTTCAAATATGTTTCAATTGTACATACATCAGCTATTACAATGTATAACTTCATCTATAATAATAATAATAATAATAATAATAATAATAATAATAATAATAATAATAATAATAATAAAGTTGGAAGGGACCTTGGAGGTCATCGAGTGCAACCCCCTGCTCAGGCAGGAACTCTACACCATTTCAGACAAATGACTGTCCAGTCTCTTCTTAAAAACTTCCAGTGTTGGAGCATTCACCGCTTCTTATGCAGCATTATTACCGATTGCAAGATTGGAAGGCCACTTTGTATACATTCATGCTTTAGTCACCTCCCAGCTGAAATATTGCAACCCATTCTAAATGAGGCTCCTTTTGAAAACAATATGGATACTATAATTGGCTCACGACATAATGGGTATAAGGCAGCATCATGTAACACTGCTGTTCTGTGGTTAGCTATATGCTTCTGATTACAATCGAAGATGCAGGATAATAATTCTTCCCTGTTTTTAGCTGGAATTATTAAACTTTTTGTTTGTTTGTTTATTATACAGTCTAAAGTTGGATTGTTTGAGTTGGATCACCATATAAATGTTTCAAATAAACAAATGTACTCTTTAAATCAGAATTCCCCAACCTTTTTGGCTCTGCAGACTGGCGGGGGAGTAGATAGGGGATGGTTTTGCACGTGTGTGCGCAGCTCCATTTACACAAGTGCCAGGCACATGCGCCTGATGCTCATGCATATGGAGCGCACACCTACACATTCTGCCGCCACTTCTGCAGCCAGTTCCTAAAGGCTCAAGGCCTGGTAGTGGACCGTGACTCAGAGGTTGGGGACCCCTGCTTTAAATTACTAAGAAATAAAAAATGAAGCAATTTGACATTCAAGGTTCTGCATAATAGTAAGACCCAGCTCTCTGGAGAAGGCTATAATGTTGGAGAAGACAGAAGAAAAAAGAAGAAGAGGAGAACCAGCAGTTACATGGATAAAATCAGTTATACTGGTAATGGGTGTACCTTTAGGAGATATGAAGGACCAGAAGGAGACAGATTGTCCTGGAGAACAGATAATTAACAGCAGTGTAATTAATGATAAGATGCAGATGAGGAAAGCATTAGAGCCTGAGCAACCGAATTTAATAATGAGATCTAACCTTGATGACAACATATTTACTCCCATTAGTTTAAAGTCATAAAAGCCAATCCCAAAATAATGTTATCTTGCTTCAGCATATTTTAAAACAATGCTTAAACTTTAAAGCAATGCTTAATTTAATATAGAAAACATTAACATTATATTAAGAAAATAAACACAAGCTGAGTTTGCGACCTTTTAATGCATTACAGAGTTGCTATAGGTTACAGGGGAAAGGAAGAGATTTTGTTGTTATATCAAAAACTGATAATTGAACCATCTTCATTCATTTTCTTCAGTAGGACGTTAACAGCCTGAACGTTCTCAAAATTTTGGAAAAATATTTGTCAATTTGTTTTCTAAAGACTGGAATTAAACTAAGTGCTACACAAACCAGGAGTTGCCTCTTTTAATATGGCACACTATTTTATCCACGATATTTTCAATACTTTCTCTTTTTTCTATTTGTTATTCCTACATTAATTCAACCCTTTAATCTTGTTTAAATTATGAGGAACAATTCAGTTCTCCTAAATCAGGAGTGGGCAACCTTGGCTCTTTTATGACTCATGGACTTCAACTCCCAGAATTCCTGAGCCAGCATGGCTCAGCTTGGAAACTCTCCCTTTCCCCTCAGCATGGCTGACTCAGGAATTCTGGGAGTTGAAGTCCATGAGTCATAAAAAGAGCCAAGGTTGCCTACCCCTGTCCTAAATGAAACATATTGTTTCATAAACAGTGTGGGGGAGGGGGGAATACTCATATTTTTGTTTTCTTACTTTTGTTCTTGGATATTAAACAATAAGACTTTTTAAACATAAAAAATCATTAACACTGGATGCTACATTTTCTTTATTTTGTCAACAGCCTGTAGTACTGAAAAATCTATTACAAAACTTACTGTTTCTCTATTAGCTGCTTATTCAAATGATTCCTTATATATTCTTTTACAATTTCTTTTATTACGAGCTCATTTATCAAACATTTAACTATGGGATCTATGTTTATTTAAACATGAAATTAAATGTTACTGTTTTATAATTTATCGTTTTGAAAAACAGACAAAAACACTTATTCAGTCAAATCTCTTTTATGATCAGTGATCTTGAAAACACATAAACAAAACCAGGGCTTTTTTTCAGCCGGAACGCGGCGGAACCGCGTTCCGGCACCTTTTTCCGGGCCGGCCGCACCGGAAATAGCCCCTCCCACACCGGAAATAGCCCCTCCCAAATTTTACTTGCATTCCTGTTCTCTAAAGGGGCGGTCCTAGGGTTTGATGAGGGCGTGGCCAGGTTTGAGTTCCGCCACCTTTTCTC
>NW_015387193.1:313606-373911 GCF_001527695.2 Protobothrops mucrosquamatus | reverse complement strand
AAACTATGCTTTGATATCTGGCTAGAAACAAAAGCCAGATTGTATAAGAAGTAAAATTAGTGGCAAGCAGGTTTGCATTGGGCTACTTTGTAAAAATAAATTTCAAAATCTGAGATAACATAGTATAAATACCAATATGCAAAATGTCTTTTCTGGAAAGTAGACAACATTCTAATTTCCCAATGTAAAATGAAAGAAGGGACAGAAATTGAAATGAAAGATGTAAAAATAAATATATGTCTAATACAAACTGTATAGCATTGTAAAATTATATGAACAGCACGATTTTTAAGATATTGATGTTTCAATAAAAAATATGACAAACATGTAGACCAGAAATTTTGCTTAATTATCAGCATTAGTTTCATTTTTATACAAAATGAACAAAATAAAGATTAATAATAATGTTCGAATAGAATATACTATTTTAAAAATGTAGCTATTTGTATTTAACAAATAAATCTCCAACATTCATATACTTACTTTCTTAACAATACTGATCTGAAGGAAGAAGAATGAAAAAAGAAAACTGTCTACTTCAGAGATTTAATGCATAACTTTCAAAAGTTTGAAAAAAATCTACAAACTATACAATATAACATCAAACCAAAGAAAAATGCACCTAATTCTTGCTTGCCCTAGCATAAGGTGACCAACTTTTTTACAATGAGGAGGACACAAATAAATGGAAGAAAAAAATATATGAATAAATAAAATTAATTATTAAAACTGAAACAATAACATAAGCGAATAAACTTGTAAATAAAATTATACATATTTGGAAATTATTAAATAGATAATGAATTAATAAAACGTGAATTGTTGTGCTCACTTGTGTATGATTGAATATTCACTGAGAAAGGAGTCTAATGCGTGCATGTGTGCCGTGTCGTGTTTCGTTAGAAGTAAACAAAGCCACTTGCACGCGGCGCACTCCCTCAAAACAATTCTCCTGTGTAGAGCGCATGCATCTCATAATCGCGTCTCACCACACTGTACCAAGCCTTGACGAATCGTCATGTCAAATACAAATACGTCACATCACACGGATCGGCCTCGATCGAATAGTCTTCAGATTAGTCTTCAAATATCGAAAAGGAGGTCATGTAGGAGGACACTTTTCGAAAGAGGACAGAACTTACAAAAGAAGGACTGTCCTCCCTAAAGGAGGACAATTGGTCACCTTACCTAGCAGCCAGCTACAAACAGCAAAGAAAACACTGACCATACCTAGAAAAATATTCTCATTTTAATTATGGCCATGATCTTTCATCTGCTACTCCTTACAGTAATTTTAGATATACAGTTTGGCAAATTAATCAGATAGTAGACCCAACTACTTGAAATGTTTTTGCCATCTCACCCCAACATCTCTTATACAGGCACCCTATTGGAAAGGTAGTCTAACACCACTGCTCCTTTAAATATTACCTCAGCGTCACTGAACTACAAAAAGTCTGGCAAAATCTTTTGAAAGTAACAGAATAAACAAAATAATCACTATTTCAACATTAAAAAGGAGGAAGGCAAGCATCTCATCAGCCAGATGGGTAATATTCTTCCCACACTATGAACTGATAACTTCCTATAGTCCATAACAATCATATCCATAACTTACAGTAATATAATAATGCTGATGTACGATTTTGAGTGGCAAAAGCCAGCAGCAGAATAGCTAAACTTTTGGATACTTATTCTTCTGGCTCTGGTCTTAAAAGCCCTATCTTTATGAGAAAAAAAAATCTTTGCTTTCATTCCCAGGACCTATCAATCAGTCATCAGCATAAAGTATTCTTCAGTCCCACTCCACATAGAGATTATACTTGTTTGAAGAAACACATAGACTATACTTGCTTTATTTATTCAATTTTCATACAACATATTTTCCAGCCTTCACATGTACGGTGTGAACAGTGTGATTTGAATGGCAGAGTGGAAGGGAAATTAGTGATAGACTGATGAAAATTAAGCATAAATTGCAGAAATTAGATAGTTCTCCTCCTGCACTAAGGATAGCAGTCTATATAATTTCTGACCATTAAAAAAAAACCAATGTTCCCCCTACTGTATTCCTACTGTACTTTGATCAGATATCAGAGGAGCCGTGGTGGTGCAGTGGTTAGAATGCAGTACTGCAGGCTACTTCTGCTGATTGCCCACTGCCAGCAGTTCGGCAGTTCAACCCTGATCGGCTCAAGGCTGACTCAACCTTCCATCCTTCCGAAGTTGGTAAAATGAGGACTCAGATTGTTGGGGACAGTAGGCTGACTCTGTAAACTGCTTAGGTGCTATAAAGCACTATGAAGTGGTATATCAGTCTAAGTGCTATTGCTATTTTTAGGTTACATAATAATATACCACAAAAATCCTAGAATAAATGTTATAAGGAAGATGATATTATACTACTAAGCATTTATTTTACTTCTATAGCAGTGGTGCAGGTCTTGACATCTGCTCAAAATTTGTACAATTTGCAGAAATCATTTGACATACTGCAAAAACAAAGTAGCTAAATCACACACAGCACAAATCTCTTTATTTTAAACAAATATTATATACCTTTTCTGGAAATCTGAACACTGATTACCCTTCAAAATAATCCTGCATTTGTATAATACAATGTGCAATTTGGAGGACTTCCTCCAAATGACCCCGTCTTTAATAGGATAGAGAAACAAGCAACAAGTACTTTTAAAAACATGTACTATCATACTTAATTATTGCAAAAAAAAAATAACTTGGGGATACTCTAAGAATTTCACATCACTATGTTTTTTCTAACATACCCCCCTTTCTCCCCAGTCACCCCATTTGCATTAGAGTGAAATAAAAACCCTCAGGAGACACAATTTAAGAATAATCATTTTCTACTCATTTCCATGATGCTTATAATTTCCATATTGGTCATCTGTATTACTGGACATAGTATAAAGTAATAAGAATAAGCTCATACAATTCTGCATTTGTACGACATGTTGGTAGGAGGAACCATATAAAGCATTCCTCATTTTAGGCTAAAGGTTGCCAGCAATATTGCATAAACACGGTAGAAATTATTCAGAATAATGTATTTTACTTTTTATTCTGGCTTTATTACTTTGTAAATAACTCAAGGCAGAAAGCATACCTAATACTCCTTTCTCTTTTATTTTACCATAGCATCAACCCCGTGAGGTGAATTGGGCACACAGAGAATGACTGGTCCAAAGTTACCCAGCTGGCTTTCATGCCTAGCGCAGAATTAGAACGCACAATCTCCTGGTTTCTAGGCCAGCACCTTAACCACTACACCAAACTGCCTCTCAAGGGCTGGATCCAGTTTTATTTGTAGAACTGAGTGGTTAAAGCAGTCTTCCTTGCTCCCTCCCTGATTGCCCTCTATTCCTGTGAAAACATGACCGTGGAATAAAATACACTTTAAATTGAGTAGATTAACAACATGAGGAAACGAAATTTTCTGAAAATAAGATGGAGGAACTTTCTGTGTGCAGCTTTCACTAATGGAAAGAAATGTTCGGCTTGCTTCACTGAGGAGTCAGAATGTTCATATGTTGCTGGATTGCTTAGGAAAGAAAACCCTAAACCAGGGGTAGGCAATCGTGGCTCTTTTATGACTCGTGGACTTCAACTCCCAGAATTCCTGAGCTAGCATTCCTGGCTGGCTCAGGAATTCTGAGAGTTGAAGTCCACGAGTCATAAAAGAGCCAAGATTGCCTACCCCTGCCCTAAACACTTGTTATTCCAACCCAAGTAAGAAAAATGACACAGGTTTGCTATAAATACAAAATCAAAATGAGAATTTCCTTGTGATTAAATGTGAATAATCTAAATATGTGCTTGACATGTCTTTTGGCTATGAAATATAACCCTTTCATGCTAACATGATTTATCTTTCACCATGAAAGAAAAAAAGTTGTGAAAATATAGCTAATTATATCAGTATCTATACATATACATGCATGCAATTATATCAATATCTATACATACACATTTATATACACACAAACCCACCCACCCAGACATACACACACATGTATATAAATGTGAAACACTTTAATATCCTGCCCTGTGTATTCAGTTATTTGTGATATCAAATAAACAATGAATAAACTACAATTTTTAGTGTAAAAATTAATATTAAAAAATCTGTGACACTACTTTCTTTCACTTTGCTTTACACTTGTTTCAGTTGGATTTGATTTTTCCCGGTAATACCAAGAAAACTTTTAAAATAGTAATGAATAGCAGAATTAACTGGTATCATGATTCTTATTTACTTTTTTTATTTTAATGTATTAAATTTGTTTGCCATCCATCTTGCTTCTGTTGGAGCGCTTAAATAAAACACAGATAGGTCCCAGAAACTGTCCTTTGGCCAAATGGCCCCTCACCAATGCTGTTGATTTATGGACGCGTCCTTTGCAGGTCCAGCAAAAGGCCTGTGGGTCCACCTCTCCAGCCAGGGGGGCAATGGCCCAGAAACTCCACCAGGCCAAGGATGCAGTCACTCCAAGACTCTGCCTTGGGCTAGAATTGTCATCCCTCCCATGGTAGCTAGAATCCAATTTCCAACTTAGAATATAGCAGCTATTCTTCCTCAGATCAAGTCTCCGCCCATGAGTCCAGCACCCTCACCTAGCAATCTTTTTTTCCTCTCCCCAATGGGTCCTTTTACAACTTTTTTCCTCCAACCCCCTTCTCCCAAGGCTGCCCCTTCCTTCCTTCCTTCCTTCCTTCCGTCCTTCCTTCCTTCTTCTGAGCTGCTGGAGTCTGAAATCCTACATCCCAGCACTCTGCTATAATTGCCTCTGCTGAAGATTACATCTCCCAGAAGTCTACCTCAGTGTCCCTTCCTGTTCAAATTCCAAGGTGAGGCTCCAGCCAGCCAGTCAATCAATGGATGCTGACTAACTTGCCTGTCTTCTTATCTGTGTCAAAATACCAGAGCAGCTCAGGAAGAATAAGAGCAAGTCAACAATAGTTGTATGTCTTTGTGGGATTTATAGGATGAAAGAAAAAAGAGCTGCTGGTGGAAAAAAGCTGTGATATTAGGTCAGTTCAATTGTATAGATTTAAACAGGTTCATTTAGTAATTTAAACTGAACAAACCATACAATGTTTGACAATAAAATGCTATGTATCACACAGAATAGACAACAAGTCTATTCATTGGCTTACCTGAGAAGAATATGTGTGACCATCGGATCCACAAACTGGATTGGTATAAACAACAGGACACAGCTTGCATTTTGATGAAAAGGAACCAATTCTCCATTGTTTATGGCTTAAACCAGCTTCTTTCATACTGAAAGAAATCAAATCAGGTAAGAAAGGTATGAAAAGGTGAACAGAGAAGTATAATCTATATTCTTAGTAATTAAATCATGTCTAATGAATTTTACATGACCTGTGTTCAAACATAATACTAAGCTAGAAGTGTTAAACCACAGTTTGCTGGATAGGTCACAGTCATTGTTTATAATTAATGCAATGATTAGCCATTTTTATGTTATCTATTGAGGATTACAGAAGAGTGAACACAAGTCACATGGTGGAGCAAGAGTAAATGAAGCCAGATCCAAATCTTGATGGAAATGCCATACTTTTCTGTCTTTTAAACAACAGTTTTAGGAAACAAACAATATTAAAGATATCAATTCATATCTTGGAAAAATGTTTATGAAACTAGTTTAATAACTACATGAAATTAGGCTAATGATGGGTTTATCCACTACGTTAAATTCAAAATAATAAATTGCACTGTAGCTTACTATTATTTAAGAACTATACCACTTTCTTCATTAATTTAAACTAATATTTACATCTTATATTAATATTTTGGCTATTGCAGAGAAATATTTACAACTCCATAAAGGATAAGAAAGATCAATCATTGTCAGGACTGAGTAATATTAAACAGGTTCAACATCTTGCATAACCACAGCGATTGTGGCTTGTAAATATGTTTATTTATTTATTTATTTATTTAATTTAATTTATATGCCGCCCTTCTCCCGACAGGGACTCAGGGCGGCGCACAACATATTTAAAACCAGAACATATATACATATATATATATGGCTTAGTATGTTGTTCCAGTTTGATAAAAAAACACAGACCTTGGCCTAATTTGTCAACTAAGTCTATATGTCTTGATATTCTAGCAAAACTATTTACATTTGAGGATGCTGGAACACCTCTAAGAAAGAGATGATCTTTACTAATGATCTACTGTTCATACTCAGAGAAAGGCTATGCAAATTCAGATTAGAAAGCGAAATATATGAATCATTATGAAAGCTACCAATATAAACCAACTTAACAGAGAATAAAATTATTACTGTAGAGTAAGCATTCTAATCAATAAATTAAGAATGAGCCATCTATTGGAATATTATGTTAAATGTAAGTTCTTAGCTTAACTGGTAATATTTCTCCACTTCTTTTTCTTTTTTTAAAGAACAAATTACAAAATGAAATCAATTTCAAATCATGGTTTAAAATTATCTTACGCATTTAATAGTTAATTAATCTAAGAAGTATTGAATCTCAAAGAATAAAAAAGCAATCAAAGAAAGAAGGACAAAGTATGTATTCCTATGGCTTGCATATATCTGAGCTTCTTAAGACAAAATATGCTATGTCCGATCTGCGCTGATGATTCATGATTATTCTTTCTTAATTCTATGACCAATTTGTTTTATGAAACCAGTAGGCAGTAATAGCAGAATTAACTCATTTTATGTCCAGCCTAAATGCCTGTATTTCTTCTTTTCACAAATAATTAAAGTAATGATGGCAACTTTTGTTTCAGTATATAGAGTTCTTCTCCTTCTCTTTTAACTAAGCACATGGGAAAAAACAGAATATTTCAGATAAAACATATATTACAATGAATTTTAAAAACATATATTTAAATATCTTTTTAATAAATACACTTTTCCCCACTTTTTCCATGCCTTCTATGTTAGCTTACAGCTGTCAGGATTATATTCCTTTAATAATTATATTTCTATATCACCAGTAATCAGAGCTCTCTCAGTAATTCACAAACCCTTTAGAGAGAATAATCAAACAATGTTTGGGTAAGTTATTTCTATTTTTATCCAAAATTACAAGCCCATTTATATTCATGAGTGAATACAAGTGAAAACACTGGTACACATACTGATTATTTCAAGATATATATCAATTAGTAAGTAAGTTATTTGTTTCCTAGACTCACTAGTTCTGGAGAAACAAGAATAGAAGTACTGACTGAGAGATAGCTCTGGAGGGTTTGCTACTTATTTTTGTTCTTGCTGCTGTTATCGATAATAGAGAACTCCAAGGGGTAGGTAGAAGAGATAAAAGATATAAGAAAGTAGTAATTCATTTAGAATATTCTCTTAAAATCACTAAACCATAGTTTTAGTTTACCAAACCATTAAGAACCTAATTCTATTCAATAATATTTCATGACAGTGAACTCCATAGAGCCACCGCTGCGTAGAAATTGTATTGCTAGAACCATAACATATAGAGTACAACATAATTCAAAATTCAGATATTCTTGACTGATAGAATATCATGAAGACAGAATGACAAAAATACAAAATCAAGAGGACAAAAAAGTCTAGAAGAATTAAACTTGCTTAATTGTAAATATTATCTATGATTGCACTGACAAGGTTTATTGACTCCAATATTGTCAATGTACCTTCTTCACATTCAAAAGGAAAATGTATGAACAATAAAAGAGACACCCGTGTGATCCCCAATATCAGGAGCCATTGCAGAAACAGTCCTGCATGAATCAGAACACCGTGATTTCAAAACTACACACGTAAATTCTGGTGCCATATTTGTCATCATCAAAAGAAATGTACTGAAAGACTTTCATACCATACTGAATTTCATCTTTTTGGACATAGAGTTCACAATGGAGGAAGAAACAGCTATATAATTACCATTTTTAGATGTGCTTGTCAACAGACAAGAAGATGTAAGCCTAGAAACCACAGTTTATCACAAGGCCATCAACTCTCCACACATTCTGAATGTCAACAGTAACCATCCAGTGTCACACAAAAAGAGTTGCATCAGAACACTAAATGGCAGGGAAAGAACCCACTATTGTACACAGCAAGTTAACAACTGGAGAGTGGCTACCTACGTGAACAATTCAGGCAGAATGGGTACCCACAAGCATTTGTTACAATACGGTGCAGAGAAAGGAAGAAACAAAGTACAAGACTAACCACATGGCATGCCCTACCATACATCAAAAACATTTTGGAAGCAACAGAATGCAGCTTCCAAGATTTGCAAGTGGGCATTGCGCACCGCCCAGAGGTTACCATATGAGGACAAATTATGCATTGTAAAGATCAGTGGAAGGTGGGAGATTCTTCCGCTGTAATCTACCGGATCCCCTGCATGGATTGCCCCTGTAGGATAGATGGGGAGGAAGCTAACCACCAGACTGCAAAAACAAAAGAGACTGCTTAGATGAGGAGACCCAAACTCATTGGTAGCTTTCACACTGCAATGAACAAGGATATACAGTACATTCAATTATGCAGCTATTAAGTTTTGAGTGAAGTCTGGGAATCAGGTCCCTTGTCAGTCAACAGGAGTGCTCATTTACTACCAGCTTACCTAGTACTTAGGAGGTGAAGGTGTGAAAGAAAAAATATCTTAATAATTCTTTCTGTATTTCTTTGATAGTCAATTAAAATAAAGACCGGTTTCTGCTGAGAAATACTTAGTAAAAAGAAGAACTGTGACCGCTGCAGAAGATGGTGAAAGATTGTGGTTGGCACACATTTTCACAGGAACAGATAGCATAGGGATTGAGGAACTGAGCCCTGTTCACGGGTGTAATGACACGAGTAGAAATGGTAGTGAGGAAAGTAGTGGTTAGAGCAAGGACAAGGAAGAACAGGAAACTGGCTCGATAACTAGGACAATGGAATAAGAATAAGGAACTAACAACTAACACAGTGGTCAGTTCCAGAAATAGGGAGCTGACCCAGAGGTCAATCCCGAGAAAGGGTTGGCCTTTTTTTTGCTGAGGTAGCATGTTACTCCTCTTTTGCTGCGGTCAGTTCTACTGATGCAGAGGGAATGGACCTCTTCCATCCATAAGGACTGGCTATGTTGGCAGGGCTCAAATTCCTTCTACTGCCCCTGGACAATTGTCTCTCGGTTGCCCATGTGAGAGATAATAATAATGATGATGATGATGATGATGATGATGATGATGATAATAATAATAATAATAATAATAATAATAATAATAATAATATAAAAAATGGGGGAACAAAGACAGAAAAAAAAACAAATGGGAGAAGACAAAAAAACCTGAACCAACTACATAAGAACATTGTAGGCCCTCAACCATGCCCTCAACCATGCAGTATGCCTTGAGATTGATTGATGGATGCACGGTTGAGAGAAAATGAAGTGTAACTACCAGCATTTTAGCCTGAATTGGACAAGGTAGTCCCCTGTCCACTCACATCTTTATAACCTTTCTTTAACTTTTTTTCTGCTATTTTGATTTAATTCGTTATCTTTTCGTTCTATAATGGGATGTTCCCAGCCTAAGAGGGGGAGATTCCTAAAAAAGGTACCCTGGCATGGTATGTGTGTGTGTGTGTGTGTGTGTGTATTCATAAAGGATCTAGATTCTGTCAATACTTGCAGCGATGGCATGTGTTTACCTCACAAGAACCAAGGTGTCAGTTTTCCTTTGCTGGAACTTTTGACAGAAACAAATTTAATTTTTGTGAAGTTGTCTTGGATGCTGTTCATGTCTCTTCAAACTGGGCAATTGGTCTGCTTTTGCGGTTTGATATACAGAAATGGAAAAGCGATGCAGGGAACAGCATTTGCAATCCTTCAAACGTACCAAGGAAAAACTGGAAAGATCACTGATTGACCTTAAGGCCTCTATTGCAGCTGTTCAGGTTGCCCTAATGTCCATAAGAATGACTCTCCCAACAGACTGGACTCTCTCCACATTAGATATTAGTGAGCAAACCCATACGGATGCCAGCCTCTCCTCTGACATTCCTGTATCTGAAAGACATTCATATGTTGGCCCTGTTATGTTGACCTCTTGCCAAGCTTTTCTCACATCTTTTAAAGACTGTCATTCACAGATTGTAGCAGCTATAACCAAGAAACCAGTACAAGGAAACAAGAGCCAGCCATCAATACCCCAATCAACAGCTGAAAAGCCACATACAACCAGGCACCATATAAATAACACACACAGAATAACCCAAAACACACGCTCTACTAGAAAGAAGTTCCTTGATGATGGGCTCCAGCATAAGTCCAGAAGCTCGGAAGACTAAACCTCTGGTCCCAGATTGGATCCTAGAAATTTATTAGAATTATTTCATGGAAATTATAAATATACATGGATAGACATAAGAATGTTGAGAGAGGATACAAAGATAGTAGAAGACAATAAGAATTAGAATTTTATTGATGGGATTTAAGGAGAAGGAGGGAAAAAATACAAAATAAGTTTGACTATGTTTAAATAATAAATTGCTGTCTTTGGTGATGTTTAATAATTATCTGGATCAGATAGTTTTTTTTCTCTTTTGGAAATGTTTAACTATGTAATGGATTAGTTCTTAATATTTATGTCACTACTTTTAGACATCTAAATAAGGAATTAATGCGCTAGGTACTGTTTTATAGCTTTTGTTTAGGTTTTTTGGCACCTGTTTGTTTTACAATTGTTTAATTGTTACGAGAAGGATGAGGGGGGTTTAGAGTAAAAGGAAAGGAAGATTATGCTTATGTTGTATTTTTGTTAATTTTTTACTGGACCTTTGCTGTCTAATGAGGAGAGCTGACGATTTAGAAAACCAAGTGAGGTATGGAATGAAGATGCATGTGGTGAATAGGAGGAAGTTTCTTTTTCTTAATATCTTTTTTGGGGGGAGGTCCACACTTTTTCATTGATTCATTCATTGATTTCATTCACGCACATTACACATACATAAACACGTATTTTTGTATTAGTTTGATTTAATATAATCCTTAATAAAGTTATTAAAAACACTGTATGTACTATGACATACTGGGTAAGCATTACCCAGTTTTGTCTAATGGTTAAGTCACCAGGTAGAAACCTAGAGAGTGTAGTGCTAATCCTGCTTTAGGCATGAAAACTAGCTGTGTGACTTTGGGCCGGTCACCCTCTCTCAGCCCAATTCACCTCTCACTTGACAGGGTTGTTGTGGGGAAAATAGGAGGAAGGAGTATTAGGTATGTTCACTGTCTTGATTTATGTAAAGTAATAAAAGCAGGATAAAAATGAAGAAATAAATTCATATGAAATAATTTCTATTATATGAAAGAGCTATTCTATTCTATTCTATTCTATTCTATTCATTTGCTGTTCTAGTCAGATGACTCTGAGTAGCTTACAATCCAGTATATAGTAACAGAGTTAACTTTCCCCACCCAAAAAATCCCCAAGACCAAACCCTACTGAGCAAATATAAAGAGAAAAAGAAAACAACCTCCCCCATCACCCTATAACCATGGTGGCGAACCTATGGCACGCGTGCCACAGGTGGCACGCAGAGCCCTCTCTGTGGGCACATGTGCCCTCGCCCCAGTCCTAGGCTTTCAGCTGGGTATTATAAAACCTTTTCACTTTAGGCCTCCGCCGCCGTGTGCAAAAAAAAAAAAAAGGTTCAATCAATCAATCAATCAATCAATTTCAACTTCTCGCGGGAAAAAAAGATCTTGCAAAGTTGGAATTGATTAATTGAACTTTTTAGTCCCACCCAGTCTGAAGCCATGCCCACCCAATGGGCCACGCCACCCAGCACCCAATGATACATAAGTGGGTTTTGGGTTGTAGTTTGGGCACTCGGTCTCTAAAAGGTTCGCCATCACTGCCCTATAGCACTGCTGGGGAAATCCATACTCCTATTCCGTTTGCAAGATCCACCAAAAAAAGTCAGGTCTTCAGGGCTCCTTGGGAATTTAGTAGAGAATTCCCTATATTCTTTTCTTATATCTTTATACTGGATGATTATATTTTTTCTCAGGGTGAAACTTTAACATTTTTTTCCTTTTCCAACCTGAATAGGAAAGTGGTCTTGGAAATGTATAGCCCCTTAAAGACCAAAATCCCGAATTGCACCCGGAAGGTAACCACCAAGAGCTTTTGCAGTGGAAGTGTTACATAGGCAAACTTAGGCATTCTTATAACTACTTAGGTTGTTGTATGCTAAACCAAATAAAGCTTCCAAGCAGTTATTAAGGGTAAACCTAGACAAAGTTCATCTTGCCAGTCTATTGGGATGAACAGAAACAACTGGAAAGAGGCACAAATAACTTGTGTGCATGAAAGGCTTTGTAGATGATAACCAGGACCTTAAATTGCACCCAGAAACCTACTGGGAGCAAGTGTACCTCTTGAGGTGGTGGAGTAACATAGTATGTCTGTAACTGCTGTGTTGCTGCATTCTGGACCAGCTGCAACTTCTGAGCGATCTTTAAGGGCAGCCCTGTGTAGAGCACATTGCAGTAATCCATACTGAAGGCAACCAAGTCATAATGACAATAAGAAAGACTAATCTTGTTTTTATTTATTTATTAGAACTCACTCTAAATACATCTTCCAAAAGTAGCCACAAGGAAGTGTCACAAGCGCCAAAGTTTACAATTCTGTAACAGATCCGTCTCTTTAAAAAAAGTTGGAGGAAAACTTAAATTAATTACTGTTGCTTTTGTTTCCTTCTCTCTTTGAATATTGGATTTCCTTGCCTACTAGTATATGTTGTGGGCTGTTTCTCTGTTTATTTTAGATTAGTTTTCTTTTTCTTCTGGAAGAAGAAGGGTTATTTAGAAGTAGAAGGGTTATTTATTGAAATCTTTTTTACATTCAGACTCTACTGTTCATATAAGGTGCATGAAAATGTATACTTATTTTACTAATAGTATGCAGATGACACTTCACATGTGAGTCTTTTTCAAAAGTTAGTTTGAAATGGAAGCTATATTTGCACATAGTAAGCCGCCACAAGAAATAATATTGATTAAATGATGAATCATTATCTAAAACATTCTCATCTGCTCCTAGCTAATGTAGCCAGAGATTGCTTGCGACAGCTTCCATAAAATTATATTCATCTTTGCTTAATACTTGTAAGAAATTCTGATGAAACAATGTAGTTGTACTGTACAGCACTGCCCATTTTCCACTAATAACCAAAGTTCCAGGTTTCATTAAAGTCTCAGATTTCATCTACTTTTCCATGAGGCTCTATTCTTTCCTTGATACATAACTTCCATCACCTATATGACAATGTATAATCCTACGTTTTTGACATATCAGTATGGAATGTTATACTTATGCAAAAACATTGTTTATTAATTAGCAAGTACAAATCATTAATTATGATCTTTCTGTATAAATAAAACACATGAGTTTCATGTACCTGGCACAAATCTTTTTAACCCTTACTTCTTCCAACTGCATAAAATTATAGTTGAGCATTCTTATGATTTTCAGGGTTTGACAAAGGAAAATATGATGCCTTGTGGGCTGGTTTAAGACTCACCACAATGGCACAGTTTCAGAGTAATTGGGTTAATTAAAGCTATATAATGTTACCATTGTCACTAAGAAAGTCCTACTCATTAGTCCATTACAAAGGAATGACTGTAAATTCAGCCTTCGTGTAACATCACTTCCTGTACAAATAAAACATAAATAATAAAACAAGCTTGAAACTTTTCCAAGCTAGCAGATTGGCAGCACAAATTACAAAATGAAACAGAAAGCTTTCTCTAGATTCAACAGAGCTCAGGACATAAGAATGATGAAATGTTTCTTATACACCAAGTACTGTACAGATCACAATAATTAATCAGACTAAAAATTTCCAAGATATTCGACTGTGCCAGATGGGCTTCTTCAGACAGCAGCATTATAATACAAAATGATGACCTTCTAAATAGCCTTGTTGTTTTCAGCTTCTGTGCAATCTGTCTAATGCGTGCATTTTAAAAAGAAATGAGGCAGGAAGGAGGAGCAGTATAGGATAAGACCATAATTAAAAAGGGGTACAAGTTCCACATGCCTGTAAATAGTAGAAGAATTAAAACTGTCCTAGGTTTTCTTTTCTTTTTTTTAATCTAAAATGGAGAAATCCTAACATCCTTATTTCTCAGCAAGGGAGCGATCCATTTATTAAGACATATACATAGTTATATCGTTGAATTGATGATACCGTCTTATCCTGTAAATTAAGATTGTAGCTATGAATAACAAAACAAAGCAATTAGAATGTATATAAGAAGAAACACATGCATGCTTACCAAGCAAAGTCATATGTTTAAATTAGATTCAAAGATTTATGATCCCTGAATAAAAAAAGAGGAAAACACAACTTTCTGAGGTTTACATTATCATTAAATGCCAAACATTTATTTTCTCATGCATTAGTAAAACTAAAACCTATATATACAAAGACCTTACTCCCACAATAAAAGTTAACAAAACGTACATAGTGAAATATTAATTTAATAGACCCTATCGGTGTAGATTTGATACAACCATCTAAATTATTATTCACACATCCCCCAAAGGAATGGACAAGGCCATTGTAGCCAGAGTCAGGGTAAGGCATTTAAATTTTACATCATTTATGGTAATATGCATCATTTGTGTAATAAAATAATTACTTAATTTATGCAAATCACCCTGAATGCCAAATTGTACATATTAATGGACACTCTGGTGTAAAAGACACCCACCTCCACTCAACCAAGCCATTATATCAAGATTTCCTATATTGCTTTATTTTACATTGGGCATGAGAGTTTGCACCATAAGAATGTGAAACTTTCTTCAGTTAAAATATGAAATCCAATTTTCTCCTGTACACCGTAAGTATAATTTCCCTGAAGAGCATCCCAAATGATAAGGGTGGAAATGAAGTGGGGGGGACACTCCAACAGAACCTTTACCCATTGCCACATGAATCAAGCTAAAAAAATCACACTAAGAAATATAACGGGGAAAAAATATATATTTTCAGGTCTTCAAAACAACTTTAGACAAGTCCCCCCCCCCCAAAAAAATCCCATGTTCTGAGATGCTTTGAGCTTTTCCAAGGAACTTCAAAGACCTCTAGAAAATGACAGAACAAAATTTTCGAAGAATGCCAACACATTCCACCAAAGCATAGCATTGTATTTTCAGTCAGTAAGACAAACAATCAATACTCAGTGAGAGGAGAGAAAGAAGTACAATGCCAGAACAATCTTCTGGTTTAGCAAGAAAAAGATAAGGATAAGGGTGGCTATGGGATTGAAATATAAGACCGTTCCTAATAAGAAGGCCCTCATGAGTTTGATCCAAAGCTTCAATGGGCTGGAGGTTCCCATTTTTCGTACGTTGAATTTGAACAATGTGCTAACATGTTTACAAGCAGGCATTTGAAATAAATCCCCAAATGAAACATTAGTTAGAAATATTGCTTCAATTAAATGTACTTTGCAATCTAGTTCTTTCATTCTTTCTTTACCTTTCCTCCATCCATGTTCAACCTACCAACTCATCCATCATCACTTATCCCCAAATGGACATATTTAAATAAAAGATTACCAGTTACATCTACCTCATGTTTTCTTATACATTAACAAGAGGGCAGCGAAACTTAAACATACAATAATCTTAATGATTTTACAAGCTACGTAGTATTACATAATAGCAAAAAAAGCTTGAGTTAGTGGAAGAAGCAAAGGAATTCTAGCAAATAAGAAAAGAAAAATGTTTCCATCTAAATTATTGCCTATGCAAAAATGTCAGCCCTCTCAGGTAAAACAGGCAGGAAACACGACTAGATGAACTAATTCTTCTTTATTGCAAGGCTACAGTAACAAAATCTTGCAAGTCTGAAAGTACTAAACTTCCCATTACCACTTTTAACTGCTTTCATTCATTAGGGTGGGTCATTCCTAAATTTCTTTCTCTGAGCATTAAGTCACTGGGAGCTCTGGCCTCCCTTGTCTGATTGTTCCCTGGGCAGCATCTCTTCCTCTCATTCCCCAAGATCATCCACCCATTCCATTACAAAAAATAAGAGCATAGTAAGCCATTCCATAATCTAAGTCATACAGGAAAAATGTTTTTTTTTTTAATATTAAAGAATATATAACACTATACATTATAAGAATCTATATTTAAATAAACTTGGACTCAATCCAGCGGTTCTTATATTTTGGCTTGCTTTTTCGTAGGAAATTTCAGACCAATACCTGGGAAGATCTTGGAAAAGATAATCAAGCAACAAATCTGTGAACACCTAGAAGCAAGCAAAGTTATAACCAGAAGCCAACCCTGGGTTCATCATGCCAAACAAATCTTGTTTCACTTTTTGACAAAGTGAATAAACTAATGGATCAGTGAAATACTGTGGATATAGTACACTTAGGTTTCAGTAAGGCATTTGACAAAGTAGACCACAACCTACTTCTTGGTAAGCTAGAAAAATGTGGCATAGATAGCATCACTGCCACATGGATTTGTAACTGGTTGACAAACTGTACTCAATGTGTTGTCCTTAATGGAACTACATCCACATGGAAGGAAGTAAATAGTGGGGTACCTCAAAGTTCCGTTTTAGGCCCAGTACTCTTCAATATCTTCATAAACGATCTAGATGAGGGAATAGAAGGAGAATTCATCAAATTTGCAGATGGCACTAAGCTGGCAGGAATAGCCAACATCCCAGAATATAGATTCAAAATCCAAAAGGATCTTGACCTACTTGAACGCCGGGCCCTATTTAACAAAATGAAATTCAATGTAGACACTTATGCAAGAAAAAACAACTGCATAGGTATAGACTAGGTGAAACATGGCTTAGTGCCAGTAACTGTGAGAGTGATATTGGAGTCCAAAAGGACAATCATTTAAATATGAACCAACAGTGTGCAGCAGCAGCCAATGCAATCCATTAATAGACGGATAGAATAAAGATCATATGAAGCATTAGTATGGCTTTACAAAGCCTTAGTACAGCCACACTTGGAATACTGTGTCCAGTTTTGGTCATCACAATATAAAAAAGATGTTGAGATTCTAGAAAGTGTACAGAGAAGAGATGATTAGGGGGCTGGAGACTAAAACATGAAAAACGGTTGCAGGAATTGGGTATGTCTAGTGAAAAGAAGAACTGGTGGAGACATGATAACATGTTCCTATATTTGAGGGGCTGCCGCAAAGATGAGGGTGCAAACTATTTTCCAAAGCACCAGAAGGTAAAACAAGAACCAATGGATGGAAACTAATCAAGGAGAGAAGCAACCTAGAATTAAGGAGAAATTTCCTAATGGTGAGAACAATTAACTAGTGGAATGGCTTACTTCAGAAGTTGTCAAGAAGAGACTGGACACTCATTGTATATAGGTCTCCTGCTTGTGAAATGGGTTAGATTAAATGATCTCCAAGGTGCCTTCCAATCTGATATTCTGTTAAGTTGAAATTTTCAACCATTTACTAAATATAGGAATAGCCAATATATATATGCATGTATATATGTCTATCTTTATGTATGTATGTATATGCATGAATATGATATAAAATATTCTATATACTGTATATATCTAGATATACAGTATCTATCTATCTATCTACATTTTTGCATAGAATGATTATATCAAAAATCTCTTACAAATAATCAGTTTATTGGAGTCTAATTTCTCTCCATGAAAAACATGGATAATGTTCCCTTGGAATTATCTAGCTCAGGGGTGTCAAACTGCCGGCCCACAGGGCGGACGCGTCATCCGGAAGCCACACCCACCCCATTGCCGGCAATGGCAAAACCATCCCGCTACGTTGCACGACATCACATGACGTCGCGAGTTTGACATGTCTGATCTAGTTGTATGTCATTTTTCTTATTTAACATTCATTACTGAAGTATTGTCTAAAATTCTTTTTAAAAGGTTTTTAAAAATGTATTGTAATAAAGCAAGATTCATTTGGTCTGAAAGATAGTAGATAACAAAATAATTAGTAATTTGTTTTTAGAAACAGTTCAAATACTTGTTTCTTTTTCCTAATGCTGAAAATATTGTTCATTGAAATAGCTAAGAATGCTAAGATTTCAATTAGTTTATCTAGAAGTTTCTGAGTTGCCAAAAACTGCCTTAGGCTGCAAAAGAACTCAAATAAATTTTTCAAAGTTTGCCTTCTTTTTGTTTTTACCAACTATCAACATTTTCACATATTGAGAAGGGAATAAGCCATTTTCCCCAGCCTATCAACCTGAAAGGTTTTGGTGCCAAAAATAATAAACTTTTATTTTTCTTTATAAAAGAAAATGTTTATGCAAAAGCTATCAGAATAATTATTTAAATATAAGCAAGTTATACAAGTCACAGACTATGTATCCTCCTGTGATATTATGTCAATAGTTTAGTTGAGAAAATGTGATCTTGGTAAAGCTGCATTTGCAGTTCTAAAATTCTTCTAATAACATTTATAGTTAAAGGTTCTAGTTATTTTTCAGCAATATGTAGTGTTTTTTACTTCTAAGCTCAATATGTAGTCTTCTTTATTCTAAGAGTATCTCATTTTCAGTATAAAACACCAAGTCTGAAACATAGAACAGTAGTTTGAGGGGCGAAAACAACCAATGTTTTTTTCATTCACCCTGGATGTGCTTTGAATCTGAAACATATTGGAAGTGTTTTGAGGTCAAAACATAATGTTTCAAACTCGGAGTACTTCCAGGGTGAATAGAAAACCAACCTTGCACTTAGAATAGGTTCTCTGCACTTGAAATGCAGCATACTGAATAGAAAGGGTTTTGCAAATCCCAAATATGTATGTGTGTATCTTTTTCTCTTTTTATTTGAAAATACAGTATGAAACACTATAAATACATTTGGTTGAAGCTTTGCAGAATGTCCTTTATAGCTAAACTAAGATATTTAAATTAGTGGTTTTCAACCTTAGCTATTTAAAATATGGGACTGCAACTCCCAGAATTCCCCAGCTGGGAGAATAATTCTGGGTGTTGTTCCATACATTTTAAATTTGCTATAGCTGCAAAACACCAATTAATTAATGGCAGTGTACTTTCTTCCATTTGATCAGCTTGTCAAGCTGTTTCAACTGAAAATCATGTTTCATATAGAAATTATTTTAAAGCATGCCTTCTTTCAATTTTTTTAAAAAAAGTATTTTAGAACACTTAGAAATACTACGCTTTATGAAAACTCTAGGAAAATATAAAGAAAAATGTCAGCATTCAAATGGGAACTCACATTATTCCATCGGGGACTTCAGATTAAACTATCTACTGTCAGAGATGATCCAAAATAAATGATACTGCTTTGAATATTGTGCAAAATTGAGTCTCTCGTTCAATATTTTGATTTTTTGTTAGCTTTTATAATGTCATCAATCGCAATGAACAGTAACCAAGTAGCATAGAATACACAACTGATCAGACAAATGTAGGGGAGATATTTTGCTCATGTTATTATAGGACAGAATCAGGAATGATTAGGATAGAGACTGTGGAGACCATATAAAAATGAATGATTTTTTGCTACATTTTATCCTCAGTTCTTTACTTGCAGGAGAAAAATAAAACAAAAACTCAACTTTATTCACTTGATCAAAAACGTTTAATCATGAGACTTCATGAAAATATTTCATTGGAGGTAAGAGGTGCCTAATCTAATCTGTCTAATATCTAGGTGTATTGGTTGGATCCTGGCTGTGGTGTTGACCTTTCTGAAGGAGGGTACCTCCTGCCTTGAAAAAGGTGATGGTGTACCACCTCAAGAGGCCATCCTCTTCAATGACCAGCAACCATACCCCAATCTTCCATTTTGGGGGAAAGCTTCTTGGTCTGCAGGGTCCCAGGACTGCACCTTTTCTGTGGCAGTGCCTGTCCGCTGGAACAAAGTTCCCCCTAAGATCTGGATGGCCTCCACTCTGTTGTTTAAAAGAGCTAAGACACCCCTCACTTCATCCCACATACCTTGTTTTATCTTTATTTGTTATGTTTTACTGTGATTGTTATTGTTATCAACCACACAAAAGAGTCATGCAGCATAATTAAAAAAATATCATCATCATCATTATTTCCATTATTTCGTTAACACTCACAAACAAGGAATTTCATCCCTACAAACTGACAGACAAACCAATCCCAGTTCTTCAACATGATGGTGCAGCCCTGCTCTCTGCAAGACAAACAGATTTAAGGTTCAGTTTCTAAAGCCCCGCCTTATACTATAGAGACAAATCTATCATTCTGAGACAAAAATAATAGTCTTTACTGAAAGGCTTACCACCCATAATCTTCACTGGAAAATAAATTACACATATGTAGAACAAATTGAGACCTTTAAATATCTGGGAAATATTTTTCAATCCCATCATTCTTAAGGAAGCAAAACAAGGGGGAAGTACCTTTTTTTATATACTATAGTCATAGTACTTAGCCTCCTACTTCATAGTTCACAGGTTTGCTACTGCAAAGATTCAAGATGGCTTTAAGTAGACTACAAATCAAAAAATTTTAAGATCGTTATTGCATATTCTTCAAAGTATATCTAACTCTTAGTTACAAGAGCAGTGGCTCATGTCGTGGGTTGACAATCAACAAGTCCGCATTCGAAACCCAAGTGCTGCTGTGTGATGAGGTGAACTCCTATTATTTGCTCCAGCTCCTGCCCATCTAGCCAATTGAAAGCGTATAAATGTGAGTAGATAAATAGGCACCACATTGGTGGACACATTAATGGGAACATGTAAAGAGCCCTGCACCAGGTGTCTCCCGACAACAGTGATATCATTGGCTGATCCTTTCAATCTGGAAGTGCCTTAAACAGTGCCTCTGACACGAATGGGACAAGGTATCTTATTAGAAGTTTTAACCTGTTTCTTGGATAAAATATACTTTAGATACAATAAAAACAACAAACAGATTTCTGGTTTATCAATAATGTATTGGGCGCAATTGTTTCTATTTGGCTGCTCTTGCCGCACTACCAGAAGCTAGCATCTACCATCCCATTTAGCATATTTAAGCCATAATAATTAGGTTATTATCCTCCAAATAATCTAAGTCATACAGAAAAAAAATGTCTGGTAGAATTGTTCTTAGGTTATTACTGAGTTGCTCTTTTCTCTTTCTTCTTTTCTCTTGATGTTCTGTTTATTTTATAACCCTTGCATAATTTAGCCTTGTTTATTTTACTGATATAACCAGACAGTGATCACAGTTACTAATCATACTATGTAGATTGTGTTATGGATTGTCATTAGCACAAAGGATTTGAAAGTGAGCTTTGTATAGTATTAAGTTTCTTTTTTTGAAAAATGTTCAAAAAGTTAAAATACAAATTTCCCCAAGAAATTAACAAAGAACAACAACAATAAAAATGGACAGAACATTTTTATAAAGTGCATTAAAGAGGACAAAAACCAAAACCACATATACAGATATTATCCCCCTGGTTGATTACTTATAAATATATTGCAACAATGTTAGTTTCTTCTCCTTGAGAAGCAGGCCCACAATCTATAAACCTCTACAATCTATAAACCTCTACATCTATTTACAACCAACTTAGCTTGCCATCTACCTGTTATATGTAAAAACAAAATAGTTAACAGGTTAATCAACAGCAAAGTTAAACTCCAAAGCCCTCTGTTAACAATCTGTCATTGTACTTAACTCATAGAAAGTGGCTTTTTATCTGCCACAAGTCACCACAATCATCTCATGTGGGATCAATAATAATAATAAAACTTTCCCTTAAGATTTTTAGTGGAAGCTTTGCCAACAATATCTCATCCAATATCCTAAACTCTCTACCAAATCTATTGTTGAAGCAGTCTCACTGTGAACCAAGGTGTCAAGTCTCTTGCCAGTTGTTTTCTGGTTAGGTATAATAAATCCACTTTCCAACATCAATCCATTTTCTCAGGAAAGGCCAGTCCAAACTGTTTATCAATTAGGTATGATAAGTTCATCTTCTTAAGAGAGTCCACTTCATCACTCATTGAATCTGCCAATTATAAGTCTGTAAAATCCAGATCTCCTTCAAATTTCTGCAGCAGGTCTTCTGCTTTCCAGCCAAACTGCTCATTCTTCAAATCTTCCAGCATGAATTTAGATTACAGTCCACCCAGTTGTAGTCTGGCTTGGCTGTGAGATGCTTGGTTTGCATCTGGGTATTCTCTTTAGGTTGATTTGAGACCCAAGTAATTTTATCAAGCTTTTTACCAAAGTTTTCAATTTGAACTTGTACACTATTTTTTTTTTCTGTGAAGGTAGCCCACCACGCTTTAACTTGGTGCATTATTTGAAGGTTTAATATAAAGCAGACTCTCTTGTATCGGAACCTACATAGCCAAAGAAAACAATTCCTTTCAAAGACAAAACGGATAAATGTACTGTAACAAAATGGCCACAAAGAACATTACAATATTATTTCTCACAATGAAGGTGTGAAGAAAAAAAAGGCAAAGGAAAAATTCCATCAAAAATTAAAAAAGAAAAAACCCAGATCAGAGCTTTTTAAGAGTTAAATCCTGTAGTGAAATCCAATACAAATGTGAATCCAGGCTGGTCAGTTTCACTATTCAAAATTTTTTAGCTTCTGTGCAGAAAGTAGTTCAGAGCCCCAAAAATAAATAAATAAAAAATAAAGTAACATTGCTTTCCTTGCTTTCATTGTATAGTATTAAGTGTCAATCCAAGGATAGAATCATAATAAATTGATGGCCACCATGCTATTCATTAGCTAATAGAACTAAGTTCTATAAACTATTTGTTATTAGTTTCTTTCTAGTTATAAATTAGGTAAGGGAAAAGGAGGCAGGAGAGAATGGGGCAGTTTCTCAATCACTATTCCAGTCTTCCTCTTAATGAGATAATATAGAAACTCTGTTAGCCTTTTATAGGGCCCGAAAAAAACTATGTTCCAAAGCCTGGGAGCTGAATATGTCAAGGGCCTCATTTCCTTGCTATATTGCTAACTGACGAAGTATTTTGCTTCTACAGTATGTAATTTGGATGTTTTTAATGTTTTTATTGGTTTAACTGCTTTTACTGTTTTAAAATGCTTTTAATATTTTTAACTGTAATGTATTTTTTTAAATTGTAAGCTGCCCCAGAATCTTTGACTCCAAGGGGAGACCCAAGAAACTGAACAAACAAGTACACACAGGAAAAATAGCATCATTCTCTTTTTCTGTACTATTTTCCCAAAGAACTCCTATACTCTATATCAGGGCTTTTCAACCTTTTCACCCATTGTATCACTTTTAGGATATGGCAATATCCGAGTACCACCAGTCGCCTAGCAAGGTGTCAAAAACTTGATGACCCCCCCCAAAAAGGAAAAAAGTGATAAAGTACAGGTAGTCCTCGATTTACAACAGTTCGCTTAGTGACTGTTCGAAGTTACAATGGCACTGAAAAAAGTGCCCCCCAAGCCACAGCCGAGCAAGACACCTGCCTGCCCACCCGGCGGCGCTCTTCCTCCTGTCCGAGGTTTTCATTGTTGTGAGCATTTCTGTTGAGGATTGGCAGTGGGGGTGGGGTGGGGGAGTGTTTGGTTTTTATTCCCCCCATCTGCTGGGTGGTTGCAGCAGGTTTTGGTCACCTCACATGACCCTGGGACACTGTGACCGTCATAAATATGAATCAGTTGCCAAGCATCTGAATGTAAATCACAAGAGGCTGCAACATTCCAGCTGATCGGCGCTTCTTCTGGGCTCAGCAGAAGCGCCAGGATCAGTGCTGCTTTCCAGCTGATTGGTGCTTCTTCAGGGCTCAGCAGAAGCACCAGGATCAGCGCCGAGCTCCAGCTGGAGCCTGGCGCTGATCCTGGCGCTTCCATTGAACCCTGATAGCCCCAAAGAAGCGCCGATCAGCTGGAAAGCGGCACTGATCCTGGCGCTTCCGCTGAGTCCTGACAGCCCTGCAGCTCCAGCCATCTCTTGCTCAGGCTTGTGTGGTGCTGCCACCGGTTCAGTTCATTCCCCTCCCCCGCTACTTTTCTAGGATGGCCGTGTACCACCTGCCAGGTGCCAATGTACCACAGGTGGTACCCGTACCACTGGTTGAAAAGCCCTGCCTATATTATATTGTATTGTAAACCAAGCCGCCTAGAGTCGCTTGGTAGAGAGATAGGCAGCATACAAATTTAATAAGTAGGTAGGTAGACAGACAGACAGACAGACAGACAGTTACAAAAGGCAATACTTTACAAAGTAGTAGTTAAGTACGGTAAATTATATCAGCACTCCAGTTTTAGATATTGCATACAGAAAAGCTATTCTAGCTTCGATCCATTTCTCTGTAAGGAAGGGGATTTGAGGTGTATTAAATAAATCAAGACCCAGATATCCACTAGGAAGTATGATTCCTCATAATCTTATATTTAAATCTTATTAAATCTGAAATCTATCAACACAAGCTAGAATTTCTGTGAAGGAAAATGTCTTTTCTAAAAGATGATACACCTTCTTCATCAGTGCAGGTGCACTCAATTAAAGCTATCTATTTTGAGAGCTGTGCTTATCAGCCACCAGTGAGAGCATAAACTTGGCAATAAAATGTGTTCCCTCAGCTTGAAAAGGGGTGGCTCATCTTGTTTCTTAAGATAGCAGCTGCATTACAGGAGGAAAATCTATTAAATGGAAAGCAAAGATTGTACAATCTATCTAAATGCTTAAATAACTGTAAAAGTACTGACATACATAAATGGCACAAAATATGTATATTGTCTTTCATACTTTCCTCCTCGAAATCTTACTTGTGTAAAATGCTAGCGTTTAATTGCTGGTCTAAATTTTACATTTGATATCCAATCATTTAGAACTAGATCATGCTGATCAGCAAAGAAACATCTTTATGTTTCATAGCAATCTGTGAACAGTAAGTTAAACCCTATAAAATATGTACACATACTATATATACATCAATTACACATATATGTAAAATATAGGAACAGGCATGAATATGACATCATTGTGATTCTTACAAATTTACTTGGACTGAGAGATAATTTGTGATTCTCTCTAAAACAGAGATTTCTTTATACAGAATTTTCAGTTTCAAGCTTATATTTTTCCTACTTTCTATGGAGGTATCAAGATTTATTGCATGAAAGTAGATAGGATATGAATTTTCTCCCGCTCAATCAGACTATTACACTGTATAAAATACATAATTCTTATTTAACTGTTTATAAACAGTTTAACTTATATAAACAGGAAGCAACCCACACAGTCACTAGCACTGATGATGTTACCTAGATGGGTAATGAAAATGTCTCCAAACAAACTCAGAGATTACACCAAGGATGCCATAGTTGTTACTCATACTGCATCTAGTATCATAGAACATAATTAATTTTTAGAGAGTATTTTACTTTGAGGCATGAAAAATCCTATGTATTCCCTCGAAGGTTACAATAGTATTACGTTAATTTTTCATACTTTCCTCGTTACTCACTGAAATAGTTCTTTTACAAGCATAAGCATTGGGAAAATACATCTGGACTGTCTTTTGCTCTGATTTCAAAAGCAATTACCTGCAGAATATACAGGTAAAATGGTATCTCATTGATCTCATTCAGGAGCTCCATAGTTTTATAGTTCCACGTTCTTCATAGGTGCTGCTTCTGATAAGCTCTAAAGGAGGTGGGTACATCAGATTTCAAGGGATCCAGCTCTGGCACAGCTTTGTGCCTGACTACATTGGTGTTTGTAGTGATACTGGAAATACTTGGAAGGGACTTATTGCATGAGTTTTAGCAAGGAACCCTGGTGGTTTTTTTTTTCCTGTGTGAAACTGTTACCCTTACGAAATTAAATATTAACATTCTTAACTGAAGCATGAATATATTTTTCCTTTAGACTTTTTAAAGAATTTTATATTAATTTGATACTCTCTATCCTAAAACTTTGTAGAAAGTTTTGTAATTGGCCAGTGGCCTCTTGCGGTCTACTTAATCACATTATCTGTTCCATTTTATCCCTTTTTTTCAATTTACTGTTTTTCCTCAATTCTACATGTTGCAATTTATCTAATTCACTATTAAATATAAAAAAAGATACTTTAATATGTTTTTGTTAAAGTTTAATCTTGATTATCTCTCACAAGGTGATTTATATCCCAACAGATGAAGGAAAGTCTGAAACGTTACAAGTCTCTATGCCATACAACTAAGAGATACATGACCACGGGAATGCTGCATCTGTCATAAATGTGAAAAACTGTCATCTTTTCAGTGCTGTTGTAACTTTGAATGGTCACTAAATGAACTGCTGTAAGTCGAGGACTACCTGCGTGTAATTGTCAGCCTTATTAGGTAAACCAGACAGGAAGAGAAACCAGATGGGCTAATTCTTCTTTATTGTAAAACTATCTAAACAGAATCTTGCAAGTCTGAAAGTACTCGTTTTTCCATGTTCCCTTTAAATTCCAAAAATAAGGGAGGGTCATTTCTAAGCCTCTTGCCCTCTTGCCTTGCCCACATTCCAGCTGAGAGCCCAGCTGCCTTTTATTTGACCAGTTTCTTAGATGGGTCCCTTTATCCTGCCTCCCAAGATCATGCCCACATACCAGTGGTGGCAAACCTATGGCACGGGTGCCAGAGGCGGCACTCAGAGCCCTCTCTGTGGGCACGCGCACCGTCACCCCAGTCCTAGGCCTTCAGCTGGGTTTTATAAAACCTTTTTGCTTTAGGCCTCCACTGCCGTGTGCAAAAAAAAAAAAAAAGGTTTAATCAGTCAATTTCAACTTCTTGCGGGGAAAAAAAATCTTGCAAAGTTGGAATTGATTGGAATTGAACTTTTTAGTCCCACCCAGTCTGCCGTTACTACCGCAGCCACGCCCACCCAATGGGTCACACCCAGCCAATGGGCCACACCCACCTGGCACCTGACGATGTATAAGTGGGTTTTGGGATGCAGTTTGGGCACTCGGTCTTTAAAAGGTTCGCCATCACTGCCACATACCATTACAATAAGTTAAAGGGGAGAGTATTTTGCTTTCAGTATTTCATCCTTCTGAAAAAAATATTAGTTTTCCAAAAATTCCCAATGAATTTTAATTTATAAATACTTTGTAGAAATTCCCCCAAAGTGCGTCTACCAATGTTTGATTTCTTTGATAGTACTTGAAATACAATTAGTATCATTTTTTAAAAAAACTGACAATACTATAGTTTGTCGGAAATTATTCCCACAGAAACCTTATTGAAAATAAGCAAAATCTGTATAATATTAAGTTCAACCCACAGGATTGAATTGAGGATAAGTTACCTACTCAGTGAGTCTATGAAGGATCTTTTCATATACAGAATGTTCACAATGTGCGTATATTCTCACACATTTTGTTTACCTTGGTCTGAAATGATGCAAAAATGCAGCACTGAATACAAATGTAGATTAATAGCCCTGAGTATAGATCAATAACATGGAGATATTTACCTGTGTGTCAGTCTCCGGTGGCTAATGCAAACAGCTGTTTGTTGATCTTGTGCAATGCATACCTTATGACGAGTACATTTCATCTTTAAGCATGGATCTTTAGCTGGGTCTAGAGCTAAAAACAATTGTAGAGAATATTTTAAAAAAAACACCTTTTCTACAGATATACAGATATGTTAGTATTAATTATTCATTTTAATAAGCGAAGTATTCATAAATTAGTGCAGTGGTGGCGAACCTATGGTACGGGTGCCAGAGGCGGCACTCAGAGCCCTCTCTGTGGGCACGCACGCCATCGCCCCAGTCCTAGGCCTTCAGCTGGGTTTTATAAGACCTTTTCGCTTTAGGCCTCCGCCACCGTGTGCAAAAAAAAAAAAAAGGTTCAATCAATCAGTCAATTTCAACTTCTCGCGGAAAAAAAAAGATCTTGCAAAGTTGGAATTGATTGATTGAACTTTTTAGTCCCACCCAGTTTGCCGTTACCACCGCAGCCACGCCCACCCAATGGGCCACACCCACCCAATGGGCCACACCCACCCGGCACCCGACGATGCATAAGTGGGTTTTGGGTTGCAGTTTGGGCACTCGGTCTCTAAAAGGTTTGCCATCACTGAATTAGTGATTAAGCATCACCTGTACATCTGCCAAAAGTAAAAAGAAACATCCACGCTACTCCTTTTTTAATGTTAAAATAAGTATTCAAATTAATATTCTAATATATTTTTCATGTTCTTACATATAGGAACTAAAATAATCTGAATCTGTTTAGATCATTATTGATAAATTTACATTTTCTTATAAAATTTCAACTTCAGCACTGAAAAACCAAATGGGAACAAGCAGCTACAGTAACTGTCATTGTATTTACACCAGCTAGCTTACTATAGGTTTAGAGCCAGTATAGAACAAAATTAAGATTGTAGTAGCAGCTGCATCTTCTTCACCTTCATCTCCTCCTTGCTAAATATGAATCTTCCCACCTCCGCCCTATAATAAAGCTTACAGTAACTAACTTGTTTTATAATCTGTTTTAAACTTAGAGAAACTTTGCTTTCTGAATCAAATCCTTCTTTCGCAGAAAGCAAACTCAAAAGTAACTTGGGCAAGAAACAGACTTAGTATCAGAGGTGTACAGTAGTGGCCAAAATTGTGGAAACCTTTTGGAAAAAGTGTACAGTAGAAATGCCACCTTTGGTTAAGTTTCCACCAATTTTTCTTCTACTTTCTTTATAACTGTAGCCTTGTTCACTTAATAATACTATTTTACATCGCTTTCTGGGCAACCACTCAACTTTACTTTAATTTTATTACATTTTACAAGCTCACTAAATGAAAGAACACAAAAAAACCAACCAATGTGATAGCGATCACATAACACAGTGACAAATGTCCTCCTCTCAGCTTCAATACATGACATCAATAACTGAATCCTACTGTGATCTGATTGGCTCATTGCTAAAACAAGATGACATCTGATTGGCTCTTTAAACACACATGCTCATTGGCTATAATCAATTGAAGGAAAGCTACCTGATATCAATCTAAGCAAGTTGTGCTTCCTTTTTCTGGTTATTTGGCTATAACTTTTCATAGAATACAGTACAGATAATTGAACAAACTATGTTGCATCGTATTCTTGATTAAATTATCTTTCCATTGATATATAATTTTATGGTACTACTGCAAAAAGAAAGTGGTGTTATTAGCCATCAAACCTCAAAAATACACTTTTCCCAAAAGGTTTCCACAATTTTGGCCACTACTGTATGTCTGAAATCCACATGCCAAATCCTATTTTTCCTCCAAAGCAAAACAAAATACTAATTACAAAGAAGACAAATGGCTAGTATTCAATGAAACTGCATTATATATCATTCCCAAAAGTATACACAGAGATTACACAAAAGAAACAACTATATCCAATATTTTTTTTAAAAAAAAACTGCTCAGTTTCCAAAGACACTTCTTAAATCCCCAGGATATCTGCTAGCTTATTGATTATGTATTAAAATAAAGACCTGGCTTGCAGCCATCTACCATTTTTTTTATTTTGCAAGAATGCCTCTTGACCCACGGAGCATTATTTATAAAACTAGTTTGAAGACTGATAGAGTTAAGGCCTTATCACTAAGTGCTTTCTTCAGACATTAATTGCTAATGGAGGGAGGAAACAAAATGGGATTTTACACACATGTATTTTATTCATTTTACATTTATATAATATGGGAATGTAATTTAATGCATGCAGAAAAGCATATACCATTAGACAAAAATTGAACTCTATTGATCAAGATCACTTAAATCAATGCTCTACGTTAATTCATTTTCAGCAAGCTAAAGTTCTTGCTTTCTTAGTCAAATGTGATTCCAAAAAATTACAAATGATGAAAATATTATGAGTGGACGGCAAATAAACACCGTACAAAATTATTGCCGGTGTTGGTTGAAAGTCTGGTAAAAGTCACAATAAGAATACACGTAGTCCTTGACTTATGACCACAATTGAGCTTAATATTTCTGTTGCTAAGTTGCTAACATTTGTTAAGTGAATTTTGCCCCATTTTATGATCTTTCTTGCCAGCGTTGTTAAATGAATCACTGCAGTTGTTAAGTTAGTAACACAGTTGTTAAGTCAATCTGGCCTTCCCATTGACTTTGCTTGTCAGAAGGTTGCAAATGGTGATCACATAACCCAAGACACTGCAACTGTCATAAATATGACTCAGTTGCCAAGCATCCAATTGAGATCACATGACCATTGGATGCTGCAATGGTCGTAAGTCTGAAAAACAGTCATAAATTCCATTTTTTCAGTGCCATTTTAACATTGAACAGTTACTAAATGAACCATTAGTAAGTCGAGAACTACTTTTACACGGATGTTGCATGTGTTATGATGCAAATTAATCAAATTATTTAATTATAACATTTTTATGGAAAAAACCCTCTAAAGACACAACTGGCATCATTATACATGTCACTTCACTATGCCTGCCAACATCAGAGCTGCAGCCATTACCAGTGGATGCCTATGACATCATCTATGTATTCAGAAATCCTATGTTTCATACCCAAATGTAAGAATGCCTAATTATATATAAAACAAATGAAAATATTCTTATACAACCTATCTTGACAAATCATAATTGACTTAGGAATGAGACAATCTAATAAACCTGCTTTAAATTGCTGTAAATCATCAACCGTCTTGTTAAAAGTCAAAAGTCTATGTGGGATACACAGAGAATAATAAAATATGGGAAGGACTATCTATAGAAAAGCTGCCTTATATATATACTGCATCCAAACCCTGGTTTATCTGTTAAAGGATAAAGATTCAACTTGGACTGAGGAGGTTCAGATTTCAATCTACTTGAGAAGATACAAATTTAATTCTAAACCTAAAGTTTGATACTACGGTACAACAATGCTTTGTTTTGGGTTAATATTTCCTAAAGGGCTGATGTTTGAAAATAAAATCAGGGAAGATAACTATACCTATCACCAAATCAGGAACGATAACTATACCTACCACCTGTCAGAATCCAATTATATTTCATTTCTATCTACCTACTCTGATATAAAACCAATTCTTACTCTCTTCTGGATTCTGTCATACTATGGAAGGGGAGGAGGGTAAGCATGGGGGTTTTATGACTGTCACTTCCTTCATTAACTACAAAGTGACCGGGTGTTTATTCTCTTCGAGAGGACTAACCATAACAATGCGGCCATCGCCTTCCATCCTACTCCCTCTGAAGTTCTCCTCTTTGCAGTGAGGAAAAAAAAAAAGGGGGGGGGGTAAATGCAATGCCTGGGATCTGGGAAAAGAGAGAATGAGTGATCGTGCCGACGGAGCAGACTGATGGATTGAATCGCCTGGAAGAACTGTGGGGTGGGGGCTGCTTGGGAACACTTTAAAACATTGAATGGTGGGAGAGGATCCCCCAGATCCTGTCTAGCATGCCTGCAATCAGTTTCTCTTAATAAAGATTCCTGTTGGAAGAGACATTCCAAGAGTTCTGTCTTCTTAAGAAGTAAATTGACAAGTAAAATATAATATACAAATTAGATGTAAACAAATTAAACTGTCATTCATATAATCAATCATGTTGTGTCTTCCCATTTAATCTTCTCAAGGTTAAACATAACCAGTTCTTTCTCTTCATAGGCTTAATTTTTAGTGCTCTGATCATCCTTGTTGTTAGGGTGATGAATAGAAGTGGACAAATTTCTATGCCTTTCGATCTTACTGTGAGATAACTACATGGAGTGTGTTAAGCTACACCAAAAGACAAACATTGCAAACTAAAAGAAAAGTGTTGTTACAAAACTGCTTAACGTGATTTTGGCTTCAGTATAAAAAAATTAAATTATTGTAATATATTCCAAGTAGGACTATCCCATAAAACTATTTAACAGCATTAAGTTGTACCTAACACAAATTCTAAAAAATGAATGAGGAAAGAACATGAACTCAATGAACACAAGGCTATGTCAGCAAGCTCTTAGATACTCATTAAAATGCAAGGTTAGTTATTTACTATATTCTTTAAATATATTCAGAAATATTTGTATTTATTGAAGTCTGTATTCAGGAAACAAGAGTAGAACTTGGGCATGCACAATGATATATAGACAACCAGGAGTAGTCTGCAAAGCAGCCAGTGCAGGTGATTTAATGATTTGAAAATGTATTGCTTTTTATGCCAACTGCAGTATAACCATTGCAAAGAGCTTCTTTCAAATGTTTTGCATTTCATGAGGCCTCCTGAATACAAATACTTTGCCTGTTTGCCTTGGATTCAAAAGACCGGGTAAGTAACTTGCAAAATAAATACTCCCACTTTACATGCTTGTAGAGAACAGCTTGTATTTCCCAATATCCTGTTCAGTTTTGTATTCTGACTCCATTAAGCCAAGCCCGGTGAAAATGTATGGAGGGTATTAAAGAGGGGAAGATTGATATAGACTAAAAGCCTAATTAAGAATGAAATCTAAACTTCTGACAAGATGACTCCTTAGTTTATAAACCATCTTTTGGTTAGCTTTTTGAAAAGCCATAAGCCTTGGTGCATCTTTTCTTCAAAGAGGTAAATGATTTAATGATAGTTTATGTACTCACTAACAAGACTTTAAAAAGGTAGCTGTAAAAACAGCAACACTTTCTGTATTTCATTTGACATCCAGCGGTATGGTAGTTATTCCATAGCAGGCATGTCAAACTGATTAAAGACATCACATGACATCATGCGATGTATCGCGACTTTTTCCCCATTGCTGGCAATGGGGTGGGCGCAGTTTTGGCGTGACGCATCCGGCCCGTGGGCCGGCAGTTTGACATGCCTGCCATAGGGCCAATAGATGACTCTGATATGCTCATTAGCATTACAGACATCCTGTTTCCCTCCCCCGTTGTTCTCTTGCAATTGGTATTTGAAGGAATACCACCTACAATCCAGGAGAACATTTATTCATTAAGAATCATAATCCTTGATAGAATAGTTCATGAATTTATCCAATCTGCTTTTAAAGCCATCCAAATTAGTAGTCATCGTTATGTCTTGTGATAATGAATTTCATAGGTTGCATATGCAACAGTGACCTCTTGTTTTTGGATAGATACCAGATATCAGGCTTCAGTGATTGCTGATATATGTATTGATTGTTTATATTGTTTGCATTCAAATTTTAAATGCTGTTAGTTTTCCTGAATCACCATAGTGAGAAGAATGGCTAGATAATTGAATTAATAAATAATAAAATTAAGTGAGGCATTTCTAAAACAGCACTAAAGTGGGAACATAAAACAGAGAATACATGTACTTATATTCACATTGATAGCATTCTACAGTTAACATAAAGTGCAAATGGTACTGATATAATAGCTCCAATTACTCTTGGCAGTTTAATAAATTAACCACCCAAAGTGTACAGCTGTTACTACACTACTTTCTGTTTAAATTTTATGAAATTGTTATTGTTATAAATCATTTTTCATCCGGAGTTCTACCAAGGAAAATACAAGCATTAACAAAAATATTAAAGGTTTTAAAATTATTAGGGTCAACTTATAGAATGGACAAAAATGTTCCTCACTGGGAATACTTTTCTGGTTTCTGAATCTGGCAGATATTAGTATATTGTATATAATATAATATTTAATATACCCTAAGGACCCAGTGTCCGATAACTGTAAATAGCAACATTCACATACACAGTATCCGAAATGCAAATGTATCTTTAGGCCTACTTATGTTGGGCAAGACATTAAATATACTTTATATACAAGTAAAATAAACAACAGGATGCCAACAGAATACAACCCTACCTCCCATCTCCCCCCCCCCCAAAAAAAGTGTTATCCCATGTTGTACATTATTACAGTTTAGTATCAGAGCAAATTCTGGACCATTTTAAATATTATATCCAAATTGTTTCATTTGTTCAAAATTAAAAGAGAAAAGAAATGTCTCACACAATGTAGCTTTTTATATCCAACTTGAAATTATCTTTGTAATAAGCTACTTCACAGATCAAATAATATCTACATGTATTTAATAGCACTTATATACAGTGCTTTTTTTCTAAAAAAAAAAAAAAAAAAAAAAAGGTGCCGGAACTCACACACGTCATACAACCTGCCTTGCCTACCCTACAAGGTTCCATCCCAAAAAGGTGCCGGAACTCCGTTCTGGGCGTTCTATGAGAAAAAAAGCCCTGCTTATATACCATTCCATAGTACTTTACAGCACTCTCTGACCGGTTTACAAATGTCAGCATATTGACCCCAACAATCTTGGACCTTAGTTTACTGACCTCAGAAAGATGGAAAGCTGAGTCAAACTTGAGCTGGTCAGGATTGAACTCCTGGCTGTGTGCAGAGTTAGCTTGCAATACTGCATTCTAATCACTGCGCCACCATGCAGTATGGCGGTAGTTGTTTTGAAAGAAAATGTATAACTATAGCTTATATATTCATGTGCTTTCAGAAGCTTCTATCTAAAGATTTACAAATAGCATATTAGCTTATCTGGATAAATATTATGAAGCTCAGAGTTTAAACAATTAATTATATATACAAAGTTATGTACATACTATTTAGTATTCATGGGAAGTTTTATGCAGGTGTACATTTTAATACCCATAATCATATTAAATCTTTTCCGTGAAGTAGCTATTCCTATAAAAATATTCAATAGTACTCTTTCTAACAAAATGCATGTTATGATTTTATGATGCTCATAACTGGAAAGAATAAAACTTGGGAAGATTAATGTTTTCTTATAATTTCCAGTAATACAATATAAGGTTGGTGTAATAATTTGACTAGATCTTACCAAGTTGTAAAGACTGAGTTATAAATCATTTTACAGCCTCTACCTCTCTACCTATATTTGCAGCTTTAAAATCTATATCACTAAAATAGTCCTCATCTTACGACTGCAGTTGAGACCGGAACCTTTGTGGCTAAAGAAAGTAGTCTTAAGTAGTTGTACCCAAGTTTACAACCCTTTTTGCCATGGTCATTAAGTAAATCACTGTGGTCATTAAGTAGATCATGTAGTTGTTAAGTAAATTCAGCTTCCCCCATTGACCTGGCTTGCTGGAAGCTGGCTGGGAAGGCCACAAATGGTAATCAAATGTGATCCCAGAACGCTGCAACCATCGCAAATACATGCTAGTTACCAAGTCCCCAAGATCTGATCATGTGACCGTGAGAACCAGTCATAAACTTAACTTTTTTCAATGTGAAAAAAGTTTTGAAAGGTTGCTAAACGAACAGCCGTAACCTTCATCCTTGAATGCTAGAAAATTGACATGCAATACGGCGGTTTTGAAATAGTCCAGAGTGGAGAAATATAGTTTAATTTGGTTTTTGTTATATACATTTACAATTACATTTAAAATTGTTCTAACTTCAAAATTATAATACATGTAATTTATTTGTTAAATCTAAGGGCATTTTCCTAAATTGCATAGTAGTGTTATGTAGCTAATCAAAATTTTAAACAACAACAAGCAGTGTACTCTGTACAGTATGTGTCTACATTACAAGAAAAAGAAATCCACTTCAATTATTATCAGCCAAATGTGGAGTTTTTGTTACTTTTTGTTAATCAGCACAAACTAACATTTATCTGGCTTCACAATAGTATTGGCCTATTTAGTTATACATAAAGATAAACATGCATATTTGAATACACATATCAGTTATATATGTAGAGTTGATTGCATTCATGATATTCATTATACACAACATTAACATCTGATTACGAATTAATTAAAACACTACATTAAAATCAAATTAAAGTGAAATCTTAGAATTTATGTTGTGGTTACTTCTATAAATATAGAGCAAATGTGCAAATCAAGCTCAGTTCAGTTATTCATCTCGATGCATCTGGGCTTCAAACTGAGCATAGTCCGGCCTGCCTGTGCCCCACAGTCTATCCAACCTCATCACGTGGCTGTACACTTGTTAACTTCTAGGAGGTTGGAACAATGGGATGGGTTGCCATCAAACACTTACAGAAAAGGAGTCTCAGTCAATTTTAGTGCTCCCTGAAATATAGTAGAACACAACACCTGAGTGGAATCTTGGGTATCTGTATCATATTTACAGTGTTTTTAGAACTGACACTGTTTGAATGAATGTGTCACAGCATCAAGATTAGTGTCTTGCAAGACATGCTGAAGTTCATGCCGAAGAGCCTCATTATTGATATGGCTTGCCCCAAGTTCGACCATAGAAAATCATTTATCCCATACAGGGTTTAGAAAAATATTATCGAAACGATCAGGGCTATTTTTATCAATTTAATTAATTGTGGGTAATAACTGTCAAAGGTGAGGGTTTTTTTTCACAATTTCAAAGATCAGCCATTACTTTAAGAGCTGAATATTTTACATTCTGTTCCTTGGCAGTTGCCATTAGCATAAAAAGTGTCTACTCCACAAGCAGTTCTGTAAAAATGTGCATTGTATGTTCCACTCTGCTGTCTTATGGAAGTCTTACAGAAGACTTCAGTTTTATCAATAATGTCACAGGTGGGGTATAATAATAATAATAATAATAATAATAATAATAATAATAATAATAATAATAATAATAATAATAATAATAATAATAATAATAATAATAATAATAATATAAAGTTGGAAGGGACCTTTGAGGTCATCTAGTCCAACCCCCTGCTCAGGCAGGAAACTCTATACCATTTCAGATAAATGGCTGTCCAGTCTCTTCTTAAAAACTTCTAGTGTTGGAGCATTCACCGCTTCTGGAGGCAGGTTGTTCCACTGGTTAATTGTTCTAACTGTCAGGAAGTTTCTCCTTAGTTCTAGGTTGCTTCTCTCCTTGAATAATTTCCATCCGTTGCTTCTTCTCCTGCCTTCAGGCGCTTTGGAGAATAGCTTGACTCCCTCTTCTTTGTGGCAGCCCCTGAGATATTGGAACACTGTCATCATGTCCCCCCTCGTCCTTCTCTTCGTTAAACTAGACATACCCAATTCCAGCAACCGTTCCTCATATGTTTTAGTCTCCAGTCCCCTAATCATCTTTGTTGCTCTTCTCTGTACTCTTTCTAGAGTCTCAGCATCTTTTTTACATCGTGGTGACCAAAACTGGATGCAGTGTTCCAAGTGGGGCCTTACCAAGGCATTGTAAAATGGTATTAACACTTTACGTGATCTTGATTCTACCCCTCTGTTAATTCAGCCTAACATTGTGTTGGCTTTTTTGGCAGCTGCAGCACACTGCTGGCTCATATCTAAGTGATTGTCCACTAGGACTCCGAGATTGGAGAGGATGTCCTTAGGAGATTCAAATTGGTAGAGGCTGTATTCAAAATAATGGATCAAGGAATCATTTTGTTCCTAAGAAAACTTGGACTCTCTAATTGTTCCATGAGTCTTTGTCCAGAATGATTCAAAGTTGTTCTTCTATTGCTTTGAACTTTTCTTGGCAGAAGCTAAAATAAGATTTTCTGTATGTTAGTTTACTGTTGAATCTGAGTTTAGGGAGCCTAATCAGCTAAACAAAGTAATATTACAATGTGTGGCAAGTAGCAAATTTCTGTACATATCCCTCTGCTTTTGCCAAGATAGAAATTTGAGAAATCCAATGAACTTTTCTTTTTTTTAGGAAAAAAGAAAGTCCAATTGCCTTTTGAAAAAGCACATTTGGGACATTGGCTGAGAGCAAATACTGCAATAATCTTTGCCCATTTTAAAATCATATTGGAGCCAGTCATGTTTGCTTTCAATTAGCACTGAACTTGCATGATTATGACTTCTATTTCAGGATCCAATCTGTGGGATCTCTCCTCTGTTTCTCACATTCACAACTGAATAACTCATGTTGAATCCTACACCAAAAGTACTGAAAGCTGTTACTCCTCATTAACAGCCCATGGAGTTAACAGAGTAACAAGAGTTGAAAGGCAACTTGGAGGTCTTCTATTTCAACTCCCGTTCAAGCAGGAAACTCTATATTTCAGGCAAATGGTTGTCCAATCTCTTCTTTAAAACCTCCAGTGTTGGAGCACCCACAACTTCTGAAGGCAAATCATTCCACTGATTAAGGACATTTTTCTGTAGTTCTAGATTGCTTCTTTCCTTGATTAGTTTTTATCCTTGCTTTGTCCTGCCTTCAGGTGGTTTGGAAAATAGGTTCACCTCTTCTTTGTTGCAGCCTCTTAGATATTGGAACACTGCTATCATATTATCCCTACTTCTTCTTTTTCATTAAATTAGACATGCCCAATTCACGCAACTGTTCTTTGTATGTTTTAGCCTCCAGTCCCCCATTCACCTTTGTGGTTCTTCTCTCAACTCTTCTTAAAGTCTCAACATCTTTTTGGGCAGCTGCAACACGCTTCTGGCTCATATTTAAGTGTTAAGTTATTTAAGTATTTAGGGTTTTTTTTTAAGAGTTTAAGTATTCAGTTATTTAAGAGTTAAGTCCTAGTACTATTTGCTTTCTTATTAGGAACCTTTCTATAGTAATGGAAAGTTGTGTATTTTTAACAAACACAAGTTGACCAGGTCAGCCCAAAAACCAAGCCACCAGTCTGATGAACAGAGGCAGATAGAGCAGCAAACAAGACAAATAAATACTAACAAATAATAAATGTTCTATCCATCTTCTATATAATCCATCTAATGTCTTCCAACTTGTTCTAATAAATAGTCTCTAAGTTAATATTACACATATTTATTAAGCATAATTTAGATATATATGAATTTTGGAATAACTGTCCTTTAAAGTGTAGTATCAAAGCATATAAACTTAAAATACCTGTAGAAATTCTACCCTGAATTTTTATCTAACAATTTAGAGTTAAATTGTTAAAACCCAATAGAGGACTTTATTTTCTATTTATTGCAGGAGCTTTCTAGAGAGAAATCAGTAAATACAATAAGGAGGAATGGTAGTAAAAATACCCAAATTATTATGACTGTCTTATTGGAATTCATCTTAAAAATTTAAGTGTATGCTATATCTATGGGTCCGCAATAAATGCATGTGCTGCAGTATAAATATTAAAGAAATTGAAAAACCAAGGACTGTTTTTTTTCTAATTAGAAAAATTCCAAAATTCCTATTAAAGAATTTATTTTATTATGCCGGTAAAAAAGAAAATCAAAACAAAAGAGAATTGTTTGCCGGTTTTTAAATTCACTTAAGCTCTTCATCAAACTAGGTGCCAAATAAAGGAAAATGGAAAAATGCTGAAGCCTGGAGACTGCATTAAGTCTGGCTATTAAGATGGAATACTGATAATAGAATGCAATGTAATTGTCTAGTAAGTACTATGCAAATTTCAGAATGCATTTAAAGTTTAAACTATAGGATAAAAACATACAATGGTGGATGTTCTTTTCTGAAAATACACTATCCAAACATGATCCAGATTTCTATCTTCATCATCCAGAAAAATCTGCACAATGTGTTTGTTAAAAGCTATATACAATGTAGGCTGATTGTGAGTAAGCATGACAAGTAGCATTTCTAATTGACAGGGTTATGAGTTCATTCATCATAAAACACTGTAACATAAAGAAAGATACTATATCCACTACTGTTTTTAATGAGATTTTTAACTAAATAAATTCAATAGCATTTTATTATAATAATGTAACATTTAGCATCAAAGAAAGTTATTACACATTTTTGTAATATTAATTATTGGTATTTCAATTCATAATAGCTGTCTTTGAAAAGTTAAATATTTCCCAATGAAATCTGGTTTAATTGGTTACCGAATATAAACAGTTTTATTTTTTGTTATTTATCGAACAAAATTAAAAACTAGAATCAGAATTCAAATGTATATTTTATATCCAGTTACTTTTAGGACAAGATAGTTATGCTTCCATCTATAACCACTTAGTAAGGGACCAAATTTAAGAAACAGTACAACCATCTTTTACTCTCAATTTTGTTAGTTTCATAGTTCCACTTATACTTTGTATCTCTTCTCTTTTGGATTTCCAAATCCATGTTTTGTTTGAATCATTTATTACTGGGAGGAGGTGAACAGCCTCCCCGAATCTGGAGACCCCCAGGTTTTTTTGGGACCACACCCTAGCCAGTGATGGCGAACCTTTTAAAGACCGAGTGCCCAAACTGCAACCCAAAATCCACTTATGTATTGTCGAGTGCCGGGTGGGCGTGGCCCATTGGGTGGGCGTGGCCCATTGGGTGGGCGTGGCCCATTGGGTGGGCATGGCTTCGGTGGCAGACTGGATAGGACTAAAAAGTTCAATCAATCAATTCCAACTTTGCGAGATCTTTTTTTTTCCCCACGAGAAGTTGAAATTGATTGATTGATTGGACCTTTTTTTTTGCACACAGCGGCGGAGGTTTTATAAAACCCAGCTGAAGACATAGGACTGGGGCAACGGTCCACGTGCCCACAGAGAGGGCTCTGCGTGCCACCTGTGGCACACGTACCATAGGTTCGCCACCATGGCCCTAGGCCATATAAACTGGAAACTGGAAATGTTATATGACAGTAGTAATCAAAAATACGTAAATGGGGGGAAATAAATCACAGAAGGCATCTGTAGATACTGTGGAAATAAGGAATAAGGTCAGCTGTTTTGTAATAGTGCTCTTCAATTTAATATTAATAGAAGTTTAGAGAAATGAATTGCCAAACTGTATCTGTTTGTCTGCCCATGTGAAATAGCAGTTGAAAAATAAGGTTGATCAGGGTCTGGGATGTAATGATTAATCTCTATCCCTCTGTATTACAGTTACAATTAATAAATCACACTTATGTACTGCCTGCCACTAATATCCTTGGCCATATATGAAGAACCCATTATTAACTGTTCTTTCTGATATCAGTTCTGGGGATTACAATAAAAAAGAGATTTGGATCACATTTGAAAATGAAATAAAAATGAGTGTTGTACGAATCACATTTTAAAAATAATCTCATCCGTCTCCCGACACACAATTTTATACAACTGTTACGGGAAGTATAAAGAATCATCCAACACTCTTTGGCTACACAATCTTATGTGATACTGAAGTCTTCATGAGGGAGGGGTAGGAAATAGCAAGTTGGACTGTAATACAAATTGAATGATGAAATGCTTTCATCTTATATCTTAAAAACCATTTACTGTGACAGCTTCACTGATAACAGTTATCAGTAAAATTAAATATGGGGTGTTTGCCATTTAATATAGAAAATATATAATTAATCTACTGGGGAATAATTCTTCTGAGAAGGAAAATTAATCTAATTTAACATACTATCACTTTCTAAACCTTTTTGTTAATTACTGCATTAAGTGTAAGACACTTAAGGCAATGCACGTAGACTTGCTTTAAATTCACTTTGTAAAAAGTAGGTTCAAGGAGAATACCTAGAAAGATAACTTAAACAGCAGCATTCGCTTTTCTGTCCGTTATTATAAATAAAAAGAACATTAAAATCACCCTTTTTATTTGTATAAAGGTCATTTCTTACCTTGATCAAAGGATGTAAGCGGACTCCATGTACGAAAATAATCATCCTGCAGCAGAAAAAGAAAGCACATGCTTAGAATGGGAAAAAGAGTGCAAATACATGAATGGGGAAAGACAGAAATGCATAAAAATATATATATACAAACCTCAACTTCCTGCACATGGTGCGCAGCAAAAGACACAAAGGAAAGATACAATTACCATATGGATACACTAATTGCAGGAAACACATGTTTGCTAATGAAAAATTGAAAGATTAAACAGCTACTCCATAAACCAGAAGAAAAAAAATCTAAAATAGCTGAGATTTTAATTCAGCAGTTATATTTCAATAGCTTCCAAACCTTCCAATATGCCTTCTCATTTTATATCATTATCAACTATTCTAATTACACAAATTATCTTGTAAAAATATTGAATGTATGACTGGAAAACTTCTCACAGAAATGAAATTTCAATGTCAAATATCAATCCATCTACAAGTCTATGGAGATTCTCGGTCATCCAGGTCATGGTTGTCCCAAAGGTGCTTTTTTCAGGAGGCAACTGGACTTTCTTGTTTTTCTTTGAAGACATTTCGCTGCTTATCCAAGAATCTTCATTTATCCAGTCAGAGCTGAAGAAGCTTCTTGGATGAGAAGCGAAACATCTTCAAAGAAAAACAAGGAAGTCCAGTTGCTTCCTGAAAAAGCACCTTTGGGACAATCCATCTACAAGCACTTGATCAGGATCAACAAAAACTAATCTGAGTACAAAGTAACATACTGTTAATGTAAGTGCTATTAATTTTAGTGGGTTTCACCTGTATAATTTATTATTTATTGATTTATATGGCCATCCTAACCCAAGGTGACTCTGGGCAGCATACTGTGATTAAAACACAAAAACCATATAATCCCTAGATCCCAAGGATAAAATGAAAACATCATTCATAAGAGAAACAAATCAACAGCAGCAGAATTCACCTAATCTCCTGACCTAAATATCTGAAGTCAGGTCTTCAGCATCTTGCTGAAGTCTAACAGGATCAAGGCCATCCTGATCTCTTGGTAGATGCTGTTCCACAGAGCAGATACTACCACTGAGAAGCAATAATTCTGGGCTTCAAAAAGATGAGACTGTTTGATAGAAGAGATCCAGAATATACCTTCTCAACTAGATCTGAGAGCAGAAACAATAGGAGAGGTGATCCCACAACTATCAACCCAATCTTTATAATTTGAATTATTTTTCTTTGCACTAGTCTGAACTGTGGTACAATAACTAATATTTCAAATTGTAAGTATTTATGAGGTGGCCTAAAGAATTGTAGAAATAACTACAATTCTGATATTCCTAGATTTTGGAAAGCATCCAGAACTGAAGGATATCGTGAAATAGTCTGGAGGCACTATACACATATTTAAGCAATCATTTAGCAATCAATGTTCAGCTAAATATGTGTGAACATTACAACTTAACATTTAAAATCATACTGATAACTGCTATCTGTTATTAACTCTGAAAAGATTACTTTCTTCACACAGATGCTATTTTGAAGAGAACAATGGGTCAATCATTTTGGAATATATCCATTCCTCATAAAATAAGGATACAGATATTTCCAACAAAATATGCAGAAAATTGCTTGAAGAAAATGATGCATACTGCTGCAAGGATTTCTATTGTCATTTTAGTTTAGAGACAGAAATCAGCTCCTACCCAGAAACTTGACTGAAATAAATTGCTTAAGCCTCACATACATATTTCTAATGGACTTTATAATGTTCCAAATAATTAATAGCTATGTACCTATGTATTAGCGAAGGTATACCAAAATTCTTTTTAAAATCATACTGGCTGAAAGCCTAGATTCAGCAATTATATAAGTGAAATTGCATTTAATATGAAATATGAAATTGCTGCTCTGTTAGAAGGAAAATTTCAATATACAAAGCTGCAGGTAACGTAGACATATATCAGATTAACTGTATTTTTCTGCTGCTAATTACTCGCATCTAAAATCATTTGTTATGTACAGTGAAAAAGACAGAAAGTCAAATATTTATGGAGATGTCCTCAAAAAACTTTCAAAGAGCTGTCTAATCCTTTGCCAGATACAGCTGCCTCAATACTTCAGAAAAGACTTTGCTCACATGAATCTCCTTTGTTAAATACTCTTCTGAGCACTTTGGTCAAATGTAATATGTAGTCATGAGTTTTACATAAATTAAGTTTGCTGATATGAATTAAAAATGCTGCATATTTCTACCGCACACCAAAGCATGCCATTGAGGTAACTGAGCAAAAGTCAAATTCTTGCTGGTGATAGAGACGTTGTTGTTGGTGTTGTTGAATGAAATACTTGTTAAGTGAGGTTTGCCCCATTTTACAACCTTTCTTACCATGCTTCATGTGGAGTAAGTAAATACAACACAAGCCATCACTGTGCAGAAGCCATCTTTTTTAGAGAGTGAGAATACAACAGGAACAGGAAATGCATCACAGGAGCAACAGAGATGAATCATAGAGTAGCAATGTGACACAGGAAACAAATACAATAGAGATGAATGATAAGAGCTGCATATAAGGTAAACATAACACCCATAACATCTTCCCCTTTTCATATTAACCAAACAACATTGTGAAATTTCGGATGAGAACTAGCAACAATACTTCCTATAGGTTAAGTCTGTTGGGTGGTTGTGAACATCTGCCACTACGGGTGAAGACTACTACCTCTTTCTACTAAGAGTTTCTCCAACTTCGGTGAGGTTGCTGGGCTCTTCTCACCACTTAGTGCAGCGGTTCTCAACCTATGGGTCGCGACCCCATTTGGGGTCGATCGACCATTTCACGGGGGTCGCCAAGCAAGGCTGTCCGCCATTTTTTCCCCTTTTCTGGCGGGTGCCTTACCTCCCTTGGGCTGGGCCAGCTGGTGGTCGGCCTGCTCCGTCTCTGCCGCTTGCCAGCTACGCCTCGGCCGGCACAGGGGGCGGAACCACGCATGCGTGGCGCTCCTGGGCAGGGAAAGTCCTCGACTTACGACCGGTTGGGTAGTCCTCGACTTATGAGCAGTTTAGTCCTCGACTTACGACCGGTTTAGTCCTCGACTTATGACCGGTTTAGTCCTCGACTTACGACCGGTTGGGGGTCGCGGCATTAAAAAGGTTGAGAACCACTGACTTAGTGGGACGTTTGACTGCTGTCAGGTATACATTAGCATTGGTTTGTGGCATCAATACTATGCGTTCCCTATTGTCAGTGGGTAAGTGTGGCCCATTAATACCAGGCGAATCTGGCCTGTCCACTGGATATGGAGAGTCAGGCTGCAAGTCAGGTTGCTCAGCCACATGCGGATCCACACAATTGTGACGATAGAGAGTTCCATCAACATACACTTCTTGTTAAGTGAATCACTGCAGTTGGTAAATTAGTAACAGTTATTAAGTCAATCTGGCTTCCCAATTATTTTGCTTATCAGATCAGAAGGTTGCAAAAGGTGATCACGTAATCTTAGGACACACCAACAGTTATGAATATTAACCAGTTATGAATATTAACCAATTGCCAAGCATCCGAATTTTGATCCCATGATCATGGGGATGCTGCAAAGGTTGTAACTGAAAAACGGTCATAAGTCACATTTTTCAGTGCTGTTCTAACTTTGAACGGTCACTAAATGAACTGTTGTAAGTCAAAGACTACCTGTATTCAGATCCATACATTTCATTTTATTTCTCCAAAACAAAACTATATGCACTAGAAATCATCAAGCACTGTTAATACTCAACAGGAATTAAGGCATGTGAAAGAAGGACTATGGACCCTAAAAAATGCAAAAGAAACTAACAACAATTTAATTTAATTATTTAATTTAATTCGTATTTCCAACAATGCCTCTAAGCCTAACATAGATTTCAAAAATATTCATATGGTTGATGGATGGCAATTGCCTACTGTTTTGCTTCTATCTGTCCAAATAAAAGATAGGATGGAAGAGAATATTTTAGGATGCTTGACTGAATGGTCTGGGGTGACCTTACTTATTGGTTAACCTTCTATAAGTGTTTTCATTATGCTGACCATAGCTGCCATTTTTTGACTGTCCTTAACATTTTCAAAACTTTAAATGGGTTTATTTATTTTATTTATTTAGAAAATTTATATGGCCGCCAACTCACTTTACAAAAAAATTATCATGGATTAAGGAAGTATTTCTCAACAGCAGCTTTAAGATGAGTGGACTTCAACTCCCAGAATTCCAGAGCCAGCCACTAAAATTGCTAAGGTTGAGAAATATTGGATTAAGAGATTCTGGTTGAGTACATAAGAACACATGAATATGTGCATTTTTCCATTACTATTTCCTTTCTTTTCTTTTTGCATGTAATTAAAAAAAATTGATCTTCCTGGATTTTGCAGAAGAATCAAGTGGATCTTGGAGAATGAGGGGAAGGAACTGGAAAAAAGAAAAGGAGTTAAATAAAATAAACTGAAAATAGACCACACTGCAGAAAAACTAAGTATATGTCTTGTATAAAAAAGTATTAGACTATTAGAATACCATAGAATGAATAGAAAATAAACAAAAGGAATGACGGTAAAAATTACATGGAACACAGTGAAAATATAGTTTTATAGTGTTTCAAAAGTTATGATAATGAGAAATACAAGAGGTAACAATGACAAAATTAGTAAAATGCAGTATATTGATTTTATGTTGGGCAACAGATATGAGACAATATTTTTCTTGTTCAGAAGCATTAAGAAATGAATGAATTAAAAATGTTTGCTGCCTATTTATTGATAGGGAAAAAGTGAATAGGCTTGAATCATTTATTTATTAATTATCGAATTTCTATACTGCCTATCACACTTGGCTGATTCTGGTGATTTAATGGAATCTGTTCATGAATATTTAAGACTCCTGAATTAGATAAGAGTGGTATGTAATGAACATATGGATGCAATAGAATAAACAAAATGCTGAATATATAGTTCAGTACTGACACTAAGCAAGAAAACGACGTGTTAAATTGCCTTGCTTGATGACAATATGTATAGATAAATGTACAGAAAATGCTAATGGTGATGACAGAAGTATGCTAGGATCAAAATATGCATTTAGATTTGCATTCAGATTAAGCCATGTTGCTCTGAGAATTCAAATTATCTGTAATGATCATTAGATATGCTATATGATACAACAAGGGGCATAAACTGAAAACCAATCTATGACCAAAGGTTTTGTGTCTGAAAGGAAAAACCAAGGAAATCTTCAAGATAGTAGTAAATGGCAAAAAAATAGAGCAAGTAAATGATTTTGTGTGTTTTGATAGAACATTTACAAGAGATAGGAGAACAGATGGGTAAATGTTAGAGATGATGTTCTACTGTATGTATTCTATTATGAGAAATGAAAATTTGTTAAAAGAAATAAAATGTAACAGCATGCATATTTATATTTTATTATATAAGTGAGATTTGGATATGTCAGGAGAGATAGAAAGATTGAAAACCGTAGAAATAGGTTACTTTAAAATGCATGGGAGATACAGAAGAGACAGAATTAAGAGGCCATCTCCTTAAGTGGTGATACAATAATTCTTAGATAGAATTAAGAGACCATTATATGTAAGAATCATCTCTCTACAGAGATGCACAAAACCAAGGATGAAAGCCTGCTAGAGTGCTTATGGGTCAACATAAAAGGGAAAAAAGAATGACATTGCCATAGGTCTATGCTTATAGGACACCCAACCAAGTAGAAAAAATAGATGAACTGTTTGCTACCCAGTTAACAAAAGTATGTAGAAAATATACCACAATAGTAATGGGGGATTTTAACTATCCTGACATCAACTGGGAGATCAACTCTGCAACAAGTGGTTAGGTCGAACAGGTTCCTGACCAACATAGCTAACAACTTTGTCACCCAGAAGGTAGAGGAGGGAACTAGAAGGAGAGCTATACTAGAGAAGCTGTTCAAAGAAGTGATAGAGGGGGTTGAAGTTGCAGGGACTTTGGGGGAGCGTAACCATGTCATATTAGAATTCAATATAATATAGACACAAGCAACAGAACATAACTAAACCAGTGTCTTATACTTTAAAAGAGTTGATTTTGACAAATTCAGAGAAAGTTTAGGAAGGAACCTATGGATGAAAATCTTAAAGGCAAAATCAACTCAGGAAGCTTGGGAAACTTTGAAAAATATGATTATAAAAGCCCAGTCCACCTCAGTACCACTGAAAAAGAAAAACAAGAAAACAAAGAAAACGTAGTTGCAAAAAGAGCTCTTGGACAAACTGAAAGAAAAAAAGGATAACTACAAAAAAATGGAATGAAGTTGCAGAAACTTTGGGGGACAGTATAACATATAACTAAGGCATAATACCAGCAAATAGCCCAAACCTGCAAAGATGAAGTTAGGAAAGCTAAGGCTCAGAACAAAGTAAGACTTGAAACAAATGTCAAAAAATAAATTTTAAAAAGGTTTCTTTCAACAGATAAAAAACAAGAAAAAAGTGAAAGAAATAATTGGTCCACTAATGGCAGATCATGGCAAGGAAGTAACAACCAGGAGAGAGAAAGCAGAGCTTTCATTAATTCATTCTTTGCAGAGTTTTCATTAATTCATTCTTTACATCTATCTTCATTCAAACAGAAAATAAAATCAACTTAACAAAAACAGAAACATAAATGACACATTAGGAACACAAATTAAAATAAGCAAACTATCAACTCCAGATGAATTGAGATCACTGGGTCCTGATGGATTACATCCCAGAGTTCTGAGGGAACTAGCAGACACGATCTCTGAATCATTGACCCATACCTTTTAAAATTCTTGGAGCACTGAGGAACTACCTGAGGACAGGAAAAAAATTTATGTGGTTCCCATCTTCAAAAAAGGGGGGGAAACAGATCCAAGAAACTACAGACCAATCAGGCTGACATCAATACCTGGGAAGATCTTGGAAAAGTTAATCAAGCAACAAATCTGCGAACACATAGAAATAAACAAAGTTATAACCAAGTTATTAACCAAAAACAGATCATGCCAAACACATCTTATTTCATCCTTGGACCAAGTGGATTAGTGGATCAGTGAGATGCTGTGGGCATAATATACTTAGATTTCAGCAAGGCATTTGACAAAGTAGACCAAAAGCTACTTCTTGGCAAGCTAGAAAAATGTGGGATAGATAGCACCATCACCAGATGGATTTGCAACTGGCTGACAAACCATACTCAATGTGTAGTCCCTATTGGAACTGCGTTCACTTGGAGGAAGTTGGGCAGTGTGGTGGCCCAGGATTCTATTTTAGGCTGAGTACTCTTCCATATCTTCATAAATGATTTAGATGAGGTAATAGAAGAGAAACTCATCAAATTTGCAGATGACACAAGATAGCAAGAATAGCCAACACCCCAGAAGAAAGGCTTTAGATCCAGATGGATCTCAACAAACTTGAACACTGAGCGCTATCTAACAAAATGAAATTCAATGTGGTTAAAAGTAAGATTTTACACTTAGGCAAGAAAAACCATTTGTACAGATACTGACTGGGTGAAACGTGACTTAGTAGCAATAACTCTGAGAGTGGTCTTGGGAGTCCTAGTGGACAATCACTTAAATGTGAGCCAACAGTGTGCAGTAGCAGGCAAAAAAAGACAATGCAATCCTACTGCATTAATAGAGGGAATTTTTGATTACTGCATTAGTGCAGAGATCAACAAGATCTGGATGTAAGGGGTTGGAGGCTAAAACCTATGAAGAACAATTGCAGGAATTGGTTATGTCTAGTTTAATGATAGCAGTGACATGATATTTGAGGGGCTACCACAAAGATGCTATTTTCCAAAGCACTAGAAGGCAAGACAAGATACAATGGATAGAAACTACTCAAGGAGAGAAGCAACCTAGAATGGTATTTCATAGACTCCTTGGTTTTCTAGCTAGATCCTGTCTTTGGGGTTTCTTAAGATGTTGGCTATTTTTTGGTCGGTGCCGAAGGCTGTCTTGATATTGTGTTTGTGGAGAATTTTGCTTATTTTATCTCTGGTGCCTTTGATGTAGGGGAGGAGGGCGATGTCGTTGTACTGTTCTATGTCTCGGTTCTTGGGGGGTGTTTCCCTCTGGATTAGGTTGGTAATTGTATTTCTTTGGAATCCGTTGGAGATTAATACGTTTGTGAGAGTGTGTAATTCAGTTTTCAGGTGATCTTTGTCGGCTAGGCGTTTGGTTCTGGAGATGAGGGTCTTGGCTACGGAGTTGATCTGTGCAGGGGGGGGTGGGATTGTGCGTTTACAATCTGCCCAGCCACATACATTGGACAAACTAATAGGAGAATAAATGCCCGTATCGCAGAACACAAGAACGCAGTAAGAAAAGAAGAAAAAACTTCCTCCCTTTTCTAGCACCTTAAAACTACAGGACATGAAATTGATTTTGAAGGAACCAAACTAATTTCCAAAACTGAATACCACAACAAGAGAATAATTATGGAAGCCATTGAAATAGAAAAACACCCCCACAACATGAATAAACGTGACGATACCTCCCGCCTACCAGACATCTGGAAACTAGCCCTAATCAACAAATGAGTCCTAGCCACGAAAACTGACACTGGACCCAGAACACAGTACGCCACCCCATTCACCATCACCAGACCCAAACCCAAGCCCAAACCCATCCCTCAGACGAAATGCAACCATCATCCAGAAGCCAAACCACAACGACATCACCAGCTGCTGCACCTCCCTCCAACCCCCACACAAAGCAAATGGACACACGCCATGAACACAGAGCTAGACCGCAAACTCGGAGCCAAACCAAAGCCCGGTATGCTATATCACAGCCTTCTGCTCTGGACACCACATCACAGAACTCAGGAGGTTACAATGGTAAAGCTCAGGATGTTACAACACAACCAACCACCCAGGATGTTGCAACACAAAACTCAGGATATCACTACACTAGATCTCGGGATGTAATCACACAACCCATTACCCAGGTCGTTATAACACAAAAGACTAATGGGCACACAGCCAGCACCTCAAGTACTCAGGATGTTACGAAACAGCTGAACATTCCACAAACAATAACAGCCAACCAATCCACACAGCCAACCAATCTACCTACAGCAACTAAGCCAACACTCCACACCCCCCCACCAATATTTATAGAGAGAAGGCAGCTCCGATCACACTTTGCTCGCACAAGCAAAGATATATATATATAATCTCATAAAGGTAAAAAAGGATATATGCAGTGTTATCTTCATTTTAGATGTCAAAAGGGTCTCTCTGTGTGTCTCTCTCTCCCTCCCTCTCTCTCTTTCCCTCTCTCTCTTTCTGCCCTTGGTCTGCCAGTCCTCTTCCCCCACTCAGTGTGTGTGTGTGTGTGTGTGTGTGTGTGAGAGAGAGAGAGAGAGAGAGAGAGAGAGAGAGAGAGAGAGGCACTTGCACTTTCCCCCTCTATCTCTTTTCTCTCTCTCTCTCTCTCTCTCTCTCTTTCCTCTCCCCCCTCTTTCTCTCCCTCTCTCACTTTCCCTCCCCCCCTCTCTCCCTCTCTCCCTCTCTCCGATCTTCTGCTTACCTGGCAAGCTGGCTTCAAGCTGTTCTTCAACAAGCTGACACACATTCTTATTGGGCTAGCTCAGCGGTAGGCAACCTTGGCTCTTTTATGACTCATGGACTTCAACTCCCAGAATTCCTGAGTCAGCATAGCTGGGCTAGCTAGCTCTCTCTTGCCGTTCCTGCTTCCTGCAGAGACGCAGCCAACACAGGACCCCCGCCCAATAACTTGTCAGCTCGTGGAACAGGGTGAGGCCACTCCCTCTTTTACACAGAGAGAGAGGGGGGGAAGAGAGAGAAGGGAAGCGCAAGTGCCTCTCTCTGTCTCTGTCTCTGTCTGCAAATGGCAGAGTAGGCTGGGAGCCGCAGGGGAAGGCTCAAAGAGCCACATGCGGCTCCAGAGCCACAGGTTGCCGACCTGTGGTATAGGGTCTCCTGCTCAAGCAGGGGGTTGGACTAGAAGACCTCCAAGGTTCTCAAAATCTCCAACTCTGTTATTCTATGTTCTGTGTTCTAAGAATGAACATGTATGGAATCAATGCAGATTGAACACAAAAGTGAGTGATCAGTATGAAACAGTATGATCAGGTAGTTTCATCGTATCAGAGAGAACGAATGAGCGTCAAATTACAACTATATACAATAATTCTCAATTTATGAACAATCCCTTAGTGACCATTCAAATTTGCGACCTATCTGAAAAAGGGAACTTATGTCCCAGATTTGAAGTTCATATAGTTGCACTACCCCCACAGACATTTCAGGTTCTTCACAAATTGGCTACATTTACAACTGTTTGCAGCATAGCATGGTCATGTGACCATATGATGGTGTTGCCAAAAACCACCAGTTACTTCCAGTTTTTGACAAAACCATGCCATAGAAAACACTGGATTGCTTAACAACCACAGTTCACTTAATGTCCATAGTGTTGGCACATACAACTGCTACAAAAATCATAAAGTTGATCACTCGACTGATCCCTTTTACGACTATCATAACTTACAATGGTCATGGGCATGTACAGAAAGAAAGAAAGAAAGAAAGAAAGAAAGAAAGAAAGAAAGAAAGAAAGAAAGAAAGAAAGAAAGAAAGAAAGAAAGAAAGAAAGAAAGAAAGAAAGAAAGAAAGAAAGAAAGAAAGAAAGAGCTGAGAAGAAACAGAAGATTAAAGTTCATGGCTGATGAAATTGAGACCTTCAAAAAGAAAGATGAGAAAAAAAGAATGTATGAAAAATAAAAGGTAATGCATGAAGAAACAGATGGACCCAGAAGGAAAGATAGAAACATCCATTGCCATATCATCTAGAACTTTAACTGACAACATTATTACAGAAGTGTGCTGATAAATATTTCAAAGGTGAAAGAACTTTTCTAGCCTATCCAAAGCTGGGACAGAAAGAGACAAAGAGAGGCAGAAGCAGAAAGAGACTATGACACAATGCTGTGTTTGTATGGAATTATATGTCTAAGAAGAAAATATACAAAAATTAATAGCAGGGAGCATGGATTGATCTGCAGATTTATTAAGTATTTAAGTTTATGTAAATTATCTCATCAAACAATAATAATAACTATACTGAGTTCATTTAAGTTGTTTTGTTTTACTGCCTTTACATTTTAAATTGAATTATTCACTTTTTGTGGTGAAGCTCTGTGTAACAACTCAATGGGCAAAGGTATCTGGTCAATAAATTATGTTGGACACTCCTGCCTTATGGATTTTGGGATTGTTTAGTGACTATAAATTTTGAGAGCTGAGATGGAAATGAATGGATTTTAAATAAACCTACAGCATAAAGGAAGACTTGTTAATACATAGAAGTGGTCAAGTCCTTATTGCATCACATTCATGTTAATTGGCTAGTGCATTTTTGTTAAAAAAAAAAACCCCAACAGATTGAATGAGCGCATGTTTTAAAAGCATGCCTAATTAGAATCTCCCACTGGTCGTAAAAAATGTAAACTATTACCTTCAGTTCAATAATTGCACAGCAATAATTTTTTCAGCCTTAAATTCATCATTACACGTTTAAGTGAAGGGGAAAAAACTAGTTACAAGTAATTATTTTAAAATAATTTTTGCAGCTATGAAACAGAGACTTTAAGCACACTCTGGATAGTTTTAAGTACGATATTGTTTTACAACTTCCTAAAATCTTTATCTTTTGTATCTTTATTTTGAACTCCATCATTTCAGAAACAAAAATTATTTCAATAATTTGTAATAGCAGAAATGAAATAGAACTTAAAAATTAATTGGGTTTTTAAAATTAAAACAGACTGCTGTGATTCATAAAAGAAATACAGCAGAATGGCAAAAATAAATTTTTCCTATGCATTTTTGAAATTTACTGAATTATTATTTTTGTAATCACAATAAAAATGCATGAACTTTAGAAGTCTTTCACACAATCACTCCTCTTTTGATCATTTCACAATTAAATTATGAAAATGTGTTCCACGTGGGAATACCCTTGAAGACGATACAGAAACTATGGATGGTCAAGAATGCAGTAGCATAACAATGATGAATAAAACCCTAGTAAGATCACACCTGGAATACTGCAGCCAATTTTGGTCACCATATCACAAAAAAGATGTTGAGAGAGAAGAGCAACTAAGATGATCAAAGGCCTGGAGACTAAAACATATGAAGAACGACTGCAGGACTTGGGTTTGGCTAGTCTAAAGAAAAGAAGAAATAGGGGAGACATGATAGCAGTATTCCAGTATTTGAGGGGCTGCCACAAAGAAGAGGGGGTCACGTTACAGAGGGCAGGACAAGAAACAATGGATGGAAACTGAACAAAGAGAAACAACCTAGAATTAAGGAGAAACTTCCTGACAGTGAGGACAATTAACCAGTGGAACAGCTTGCCTCCAGAAATCGTGGGCGCTCCATCACTGGAGATTTTTAAGAAGAGGCTAGACAGACACTTGTCTGTGATGGTATAGGTTTTCCTGCTTAAGCGGGGGACTGGACTAGAAGACCTCCAAGGTCCCCTCCAGCTCTATTCTATAATATAATATACATGCATGTCTCTCCACTGTTTCATAAACTGTACTGATACCAAGCAGCTTCTGGATACGATTCTAGTTATCATTTATAAACCTCTGTGTAGCACTGGTTCTATCTACTTGAAGAACTGTTTAACTTATATATTTCTGCCTGTTTGATGAAGTCAGGTAGAATAGACATGTACTCAGTCCTATTGATCAAACAATGTTATCTTACAGGATCCAGGAAGCATTTCTTCTTGGTGACGGATCCTAACCTCTGGAATTCCCCACTGCTCCCCCAGAGATTTGTATCGCTCCTACTTTGGCAGCAGTCCTTATTGACTTTCTGCAAACTACGAAAAATATGGTTGTTCTCCCAGGTCTTAGGATAGGATGATGGTGAAGTCCTTTGTGACTTTTTGTATTTTTATTATGGAATTGGTCTTTCTATCAGGTATATAGGTAATATAAACCATGGTCCAAAAATGCAAAGTTCTCTCAACAGAACTCTTCCTTCAGCCAGCACTTTACTTCTAAAATCCTCATTGGGTGTTGACCTTCCACCAGATGTATAGATGAAAACACCACCATCTGTGTTCCTAACTATGAATTACTACCTGTGCTCCTATGTCTTGCCTTCCTGCCTAGCTACTCATAGTCCCTTGATATTTTTTTAGGCTCTTTCTTGTATCATTTGTCCCAACATGAAAGAGGAGAAAGGGATAATAATCAGGGTTGATTATTTGAATAATCCTCTCCATCACATCTTTGATCTTTGCACCTGAGAGACAACATAGATCAGGGATCCCCAACTAGTACCAAGGACCAGTACCGGGCTGCGACATGCTAACAACCTGTCCACACAAACAAGCAAAGCCCCATCTGTGGGATGCGGGCAGCACATAAAATCATGCACTCTTCGATCCGTGGAAAAACCTCTCTCCACAGAACGGTCCCTGGTGCCCAAAAGGTTGGGGACCTCTGCCATAGATTGTCTGGTCTATAAATTGCTGATTCTATTCTTCTGAGAATTGAATCGCCAATCACTACCACACAACTTTTTTCTGTGGGAACTCAGCGGACTTGTCTTCTTTGTGACAGTCTGAGTTACTTTTCTTCCTGTCACTGGAGCATTTGATGAAGACTCTTCTCCAGATGTCTGCATGTTTTCTTCCATGGGGAGGATATGAAATCAATTGTTCAGCTCCAGGGGAAGGCAGGGACAGTCCCGCAGGAACAGTCTTCTCAGGTTTTTTGTCCTCTGAGCAACACACTGCCATCGCTCTTCCTCTGGGGCATTTTTCCTGGTAGTTGTTTCTTCCTTGGTGTGTTCCATTTGAATACACACTGCTGCCTTTTCTAGAAAATTCTCATTTTCACAGATGAGTCTCAGAATGCCTAGACTTGCTCTAGATTTTCTACTTTCTCTTCCAGCAATCCAATCAGTTTGCAAATTTGAATCCTCCTTGTGCAAGAATATAAACAAAGCATGCACATTTCTTCCTCCATGAAAGTGTTACTTTTCAGGCTTGTGCAGGTACAAATAAATATTCCCTTGTAACTTCTCTCTTTATATTCTTAGCCTGAGCCACTGGACAAGTCCCACTGCTCCCAATATATCCAAGGCAAATAGAGTCTTTTGCTCGCTCTCTTGTGGTTAATGTTGAAATAATACTTAAATACACAAAGCAAAGGCAAGTCAGGTTTTCTTCTTAACCAATCATGTCACATCTTCTACTCCCTCAAAACACAATTTATAAATCCACAAAAAAGCAGGCAGAATAATTGGGGGGGGGAGGGAATCACAAAACAAAAAAATGCTCAGTCATAAATTTGCAGTTAATGTACAAAAAGTAATAGAGAAAAAGTAAATCTAAGTTTCTTTTGTTCTGTCATTCCTCCCTTCTCACCATTTTCTTTACAAAATTCCCCAAAATGATTCAGAGCAACAAAAAGGAAAAGTAGACTGCAAGTCAAAAAAAGTCTCCCTTACTAACTAACTAACTAACTGATTTCTAACTAACTAAAAGTGACATAGCAGGCAATTTTTATTGTCCATTTTTATTTAAAGAAATGGCTGTTTTTTTTCCAAGGCAAAAAAATACCTGGAAGCTTTCTTCAAACTTCCTGTCCCAGAATGTGGATACTTGCATCATGTGCTGATCAGGACTTTCTTGAAAAAATGAAAATGAAAAGAAAAATCATTGTGCACATGAAAGATTTGCAAAATTATCGAGCAAGAAAGGAATAATTAAACAGGATCTAGAAGTATTAAAATTCAAAGAATCCTCAAAAATAAAGTACCCAGTAACACAAATGTATTTTGGCAATAGTTTGCTCTCTGAGTTTGCATTTAGCTTCCGAACATTTCGTTACCAGGCTAGGTAACATCATCAGTGAGACTTTGGTAGACTTTGGTCTTTTTCTATTCCTCTTTAGCTTATATATGTCTTGTGTGCTGATGTGGCAATTAGTCGCATGACTGGCCATTCATCTGGCATTATAATTAACTGGTGATGTGCTGGTCAGTCCCATTGTTGATTGGTTATTTGAGTGGTCCAGTTTCTTACATGTTCATATGCTGGATCTAAATTAATATGCTTGTTAATTGCCCCTTTTGTAGAATACCAGGCTTCAATAAATTCACATGTGTGGTGAGTGTTGGCATGGCTGATGATTTTAATTCCATCCCAATTAAACTGGTGTTGTTCATTGTCAATGTGGCTTGAGATCAGGGATTTTGGGTCATGCCATTTGACTACTAGTTGATGTTCATGAATTCTTGTTAATCGTTGTCCTATTTGTCCAACAAAGAACAGGTTATAATTGTTGCAATTGATTTTGTATGTTATGTTGCTGTTGCAAATGTAATTGCAACATGCCATATTTGAACCAATTAAATGTTATACACAAAGGGCTCTGCAATATTTACATGGCACTAAATATTAGTAGAAGAACAGAGTTTTTTTAAATTCCCTTGCTACTGTCAAATGGTTATCCAAATGTTTACAGCCCAGTTCCTGTAACTCTACATACTGTAGATTATTTATTATTGAAATTTGATTTTCCAACTGTATCTTTATTGAAATTTCATTACCATTTTTGTTTGACCATAATAGTCTACTAAAGCACCTAGATAACAGGCAAGATTAAAAAAAAATCATCCTTGCTTTCCTGTCTGGGCTTCTTAATAAGAGAGAGGTTTTCCTTTACAATTCTATACAGAATCTAAGCAAGAGAAATACAGAATTTAGTACCCTGAAATGTGCTGTTAGCCCCACTAGGTAGAGCAGAATCCACAGACTCCACAGGAAGTTGTAAGAAATCATAATTACTTTTATTGAGATTGATTATAATAATAAAATCTTGCAACTCTGTGTTGCACCACCTCATCCTTTTTCTTATAGTTCAGAGAATTATAGAATATTTTTATACTCCAGTTCCAAATTGTATCGGACATTCTGGACTTAATCGCTTTACCCCTTGTTGCTTTGGCATTGGAGCTTGAATTTCTCCACCAGCATCACCTTTACTACTCTCTACATGTGCATATATTTCTCCTGACAGGCATCAAACACTCACCATGCTTTCCATTTTCTACACCCTATGCATTGTTCAGAATATGCTAAAGCAGAATAGGAACACTGACTGCGATATTTTGCAGAACTGACTCCTGAAGACATATTGATTCTTTAGGAGACCAGGACAAGATTCCTGAAATGAAGTGATATCTGAAGACCACTAAAGAAAGGAAGTGTGCAACAACAACGCCTGTTTCCAATGTAATACAACAATTTTTTTTTTAAAAAAATAATAATCCTGCCAATCCAAGAGAGATTGCCAGGCAATATAGTTATTGCCCTACCTTAACAATACATGGGAAGAATTATAAAAATAGCTATATTTATATTGGAGGTAGACTTTACAAGAGACAGAAAGTTTTATTTTCCCATAAATAAAATGATACTGCTTGATCAGGCACATCTAAATCACATCTCAGCTTTACTGTTTTACTGTCATTTCCAAATGAATTGCAGGAAGACAGGAGTGTGGGTCAGTCAGCTGAAATAGTTATAAATATCTTAGGTCAGGGGTGTCAAACTGGCGGCCCGCAGGTCGGATGCGTCACGCACAGGCCACACCCACCCCAGCTCTACAAAAGCAAAAAAGTCGAGATATGTCACAATACGTCATGTGATGAGATTGACTTTGACACCCATGTCTTAGGTAAATATTATTTGACTTAAATTGCTGGGGGGGGGGAAGCTTCTCTCATTATTTATATTCAAACACAAGAAAAAACTCTTAAGAAAGTCTTTGGACATATTAAAGGTATTAGAGCATTTCCTGTGAACTTGCAAACCCTTTCAACATTGAAAAGAAGAGATTAGTAAGATCTATAACCTAAGGAGATTAATTGAATATTTATCCACTCTGTGTTACAACACACTTATTAGCAGCTAGTTCATAAAGTCAAGATCTACCATAGAATACTCAAATTCTTCTAAAACACATTGATATTCTTATTTGCCAACCAAACAGCTACAAAAATGCATGGTGATTTATTTTAAATTCTACCTTTATGTTTAATCTGAATATTAATTCTGCATGATAAAATGCAGAATATGAAAACTCAACACTGAAAGACATGAACTGAAATCAATGCAAATATTTATAATAAAAAGCCTGTCCAAAAAAGTAAAACTGCATCTCACTTATTATTTTAATGGAACAAAGTGTAGAAGCCAACTACAAGAAATACATTCCATTGCTTAGAAGTGATACAGGAGATGGCCATCTCCTATATGTTAGATAAACAAACCTCTGATAGAGGGGCTTTCTTCATAAAAGCTTCTCTCTTTTTTGGTAGATCTTAATGGCTACACCAGGCATGTCAAACATCCAGCCCGCAGGCCAGATGCGTCACATCGAAACCGCGCCCACCCTATTGCCAGCAATGGGGAAAAAGTCCTGATACGTAGCGAGATATCACGTGATGTCGCGAGTTTGACATGCCTGAGCTACATGGATTCATGATAATAATATGTCACCATATTATAAAAAAGATGTTGACATTCTGGAAAGAGTGCAGAAAAGAGCAACAAAGGTGATTAGGGGGCTGGAAGCTAAAACATATGAAGAACTGTTGCAGGAATTGGGTATGCCTAGTCTAGTGAAAAGAAGACTGGGGTAACATGATAGCAGTGTTCCAATATTTGAGGGGCTGCCACAAAGAAGAAGGGGTCAAGCTATTCTCCAGAGCACCTGTGGGCAGGAAAAGAAACAATGGCTGGAAACTAAACAAAGAGAGAAGCAACCTAGAAATAAGAAGAAATTTCCTAACAGTGAGACCAATTAACTAAAGGAACAGCTTAACTTCAGAAGTTATGGGTGCTCCCATCACTGGAGGCTTTTAAGAAGAGACTATATAGCCACTTGTCTGGAATGGTAGTCTCCTGCTTGAACAGGGGATTGGACTAGACAATTTCTAAGGTCACTTCCAACTCTGTTATTCTGCTATTCTATTATTCTGTTATTCATCATATTCAATGAGAAAATGTTTTCTACTCATGGAATTTTGTTTATTTCCTTTATTAACAATGAAGCATATAATCTTGATTATTTTCAGATTATTTTTATAACATCTCTGCTGTTGTAAAATGATGCATCAAAAAATACCATCCTGACTGTTCACGTTCATGGCTACAAGAAATAGCTTACTATACTCTTGAGATTTTGTACTCAGTGAAATATATTCTGCATTCAGTGAAGTCTATGTTAACCTCAATGAAATAACCTCTGTGTTTTAGATACAGTATAAACTATGATCTTACTTAAAATGCAGTGGAATTAAGGGAAAGGTCCTGAATGTCTCCATCATAGTGTGCAACAAATATATATTTGTATCTTGGGGACAATTAAGCTCACTGAAATGAATAGAAGTTAAACCAGTCAGGATGATAAAAAAAACTGTGAAATAGTACTATGCTAGTTGCTTCCTGTGGCTGTAATAATGAGCTATTTCAGACACCGATTTAGGTTAGGTTAATTTAATTTGTATACCGCCCTTCTCCCGTAGGACTCAGGGCGGTTCACAGCATATTAAAAACACAAATACAATATACAGGATACAAAGAAAATCATACAAAAATACACAAAATAACCCCACTAAAACCTAATTAAAAGCCAAATATTGATTGCTGTGTTCCCATTAAAATTACTTTTTAAAAACGTC